>NW_026852496.1:0-36353 GCF_026571515.1 Ruditapes philippinarum
ATTTTATTGGATTATATATTTAAAATGATTAAGCTAATTCATTATAATCAATATAAGTAAATTCAGCTCGTTTTTACGTGATATAATGATATCTATTAAATTACAAAGCAAATGTTCATTGATAAATGTACAATAGCGATGAAACAAAAATAAAGGCAGATTATGCCACAGAAACGAACAAATTCTTACTTCTATAGAAAGGGCAAATGTTTAAATAATGTTTAATAGCATATAACTTTACGAAAGTAGCGTTGAACTTGAAATATTTTGTCATAATTGTAGCAAAAAGTAAACAAATTGGTATTTGACTCCCATACAAAATAATAAATCACTTCACTTGTACTAATTACCAAAAACAACATAAGATAATCCTTTCTTAAAACGTAGTTATACTTGTATATTAATAAAAAAATCTACAATGCTTGCTAATAGGATATTGTTAAATTAATTGTGTAGAATGGGTTATTTCTTCTAGAAAAATATACATTTTTGTCGCCTGAAATATCTATGATATTAATAAAACAGGATATATTACAATTGTTAAAACTCATTATATTTAAAAAAAAGAAAGTATTTTTTCAACTTTTAGGAACAATAGGTTTGAATTATTTTTTTAATTTATTTTCGAGACATGAACTTTTATCCACAACAGAAGCCGAGACTTTTTATAAGAAAGATTTTGAAGAACGTTTGTAAATATATTTTTGACAAATACTTAAACGAACGTCCACCATATTGCTATTTTTTATTTTGATCTTCGAAGCAGGGTATTCAGAAATCTCGATGCGACTCGTCGTTTCTTCTGTGCAACTTGAAACAAGGCAGTCATGGGAACATCTAAAATTCATTGACCGTCATTAATTAGGCCTTGAATGTGATCATTTGAGCCAAGTTATTTGAGAGAAAATAATTCAGCAGTTTAAAACCTATGGAGAAGACATGAAGATGTTATAGACGGACAGACTAACAGTCGGAAAGCAGACAGCGGGCAATTCTTATATCCTGTCCCCGCTACGTGGCAAGGGATGGGGAAGGTCATTTTTGTATTTTTATATTATCACTTTTGTAATGCTTACATACATAACGGCTTTCTCCGACATTTTACAGTATTATTTTCTGGCGACTTCAAACGCGTCGTGCACATGGCTAAATTACAAACTTTCAATAAGTTAACGTTAACTCTCTGTGTTAAAGGATTATACGAATTTTATTTAACTGGCAAATATGGTCTTATTTGCTGATAAAGACAATGTACATTTAGTAATATATAAATGTGTGTTATTGTTCTGTATTTATAAAATGAGATATCAAAAATATTAGCTGATTATTGAATGAATATACAAAGAGGTAAAACATAGCAGCAAAACGACTGTCGTATGATAATCGTATTATGATGGTCTTTATTCATTACTATTAATAGTATTGTTTTGAATTTCAGAATATCAAGGGTGCACAGAATACAATAAAATGGCTCAAAGACAGCCGTAAAGTCATTGTTAGAAGAAAAGTCTCGAGTATTCAGAAGGTAAAGACTTGGACATTATTCCATAATTGCATTGCTCAGTAATATGTGTTGCGTTTTATAGCAGTCTTAAATCTTTGGAGAAGATTTTGTGTTTCAAAGACAATGTCTTAACGTAATACTCCTATTTTATAACTCCTTTAATTTCTAAAATAGCAATGCAGAAAAACATTAACATACGAGAATTAAAGCGCGTGCCACTGCACTCCGATTTCTTAATATTTCTCAGCAGAATTACTTTCATCAAAATCTTAAGTATTTGACTGAAGATAAAAAAGTATTTATTAAAGTGGTCTTTAGATGGTCCTAAAGTTGATATAACGTCCTAGGATAGGATAAGACTTTCTATAAAACGCAGACCTGTTTAATAATGAAGAGTATCCTTTATACAAACTATGATACCTTATAAAATACTTTGAACGATAGTTATGAAAAAATACCAGATCTAAAATATTGTTATGAAATTTGAAACTAGTCTTTTACTAGAAGAGTATTCTTTTAGGATGGTAAATCTGGACAATATTTCTAAGCTGGTTAAAATGTTTATGTTAACTTTTACTCATTTTTGTTGTAAAACAATTGAGTCATTAACAGTCCAGAATATTGGCACAGCTCTGTTATTTTTAGATTATGAGCATACCTCATTCCAAATTTGGAAAGGTCGCGCAGACAAAGGTCGCGCGACACTTAAGGTCGCGCAATAGGAAAGGTCGCGCAGAATCAGCTTTCCCAGGCATGCTAGTTCCAAATATGGAGAGGTCGCGCAATAAGAGGTCGCGCAGTCTAAAAGTACAAGGTTTAAGTTATTTTTAGCCCTTCAGCATCTCAATTGTTGTTAACAAAGCATAATTTGGTCATATCAGATTTTATGAATGGGATTCCTTACTCACAGCTTTATCTATGTACAGGTTACTTGGTTCAAATGTTGAGCTGTATGTTGTAAAGCTGGAGAGATTATATTTCTGTTGTTTAATGAATTATCAGTCAGTATCATAAGTTTATAGAAATGTCAATCAGTAGTAAGTGTATTGGTCTTATAAGCCATATATAGTACATATATCTTTATTACTGCAAGTATATTTTGCACTATTAAGATGCATTATGGACAGATAATTATTATCCTATTGAGTGTTCAAACATGTAAAATTATATAACTATTATGTATTTTTGTACTAATGTTTGTATTGTACAACAGTCTGTATACCTGAACCAGTTGCAGGCCATTTTGAACATTGTTAAGGCATTGTCAGCATTTTAAAAGGTCGCGCAACATTCAGGTCGCGCAATGAGTTGTGAGCAAAACTGGAGAGGTCGCGCAATAAGAGGTCGCGCAACAGTCTACTTTTGCACACCACCCTAGCTGCGCAAACAGAAGGGTATATAAGCTAGGGAACTTTTCTAGCTGAGTTAGTTTTTGGATTAGTTTTTGTAGAGTTTTGGAGTTTTTGAGGAGTTTTGGAGTGAGTTGGAGTTGGTTGAGTTGAGTTAGTTAGTAATTGAAGAAATGTATTTGTTGAAGTTGTTAAGAATTTTACTTTGGTTTTGACTGTTGATAGAAAATAAAATGATGCATTATTTTGATTTACTGCAATAAATATAATCCTGCTTTCACTTGGACTTGACTTGTTCATTTTACAGCATAGAGAAATGGTTTACTTTAAGCGAAAAAAGTGAATAAACAAAGCTTTTCAAAAAAAGAAAGAGATTTTCGTAACACTGGTGGCAGCGTCGGGATAAGAACTTTAACATGCTTCAGCGCAGGGATAAAGACTTTGAAATTTCTACTTTTGAGTGTAATGGACTTACAAAATGGAAAAGGAATTAGAATCATTGCGTCAGACTGTTTCTGTGTGCTGTTTAGAAATAGAAAAACATCTCCAAAGAACTAGTTAGTCATAGTGAAAATCTAACAAGTGCATTTAGTGATTTTTGTAACAAAGTGAATGAAATTTTAGAAATGAAAAATAATGAAATCAGTGAATTAAAATCATATAATGCAAAATTACGTGCTTTTATGTTAGACGATGACACTCAGGTTTTAGAAGAAAGTCAGTAATATGGGACCTAAGAAATCTGCTAGATCTGCATCAGCATCACGTCTTGAAAATTCAGAACTTACAATGGATTTACGTCAACAACTTTCCAGAAAAAATGATGAAAATGATGATTTACAAGCTAATTTAACTGATGCATTGGCAAATATTGAGAAATTAAATGAAACTGTCAAAATTTTACAAACTGAAAAAGCTGGATTACAAGAAATTATAGAAAGTGAAAAATGAACAATTTCGAAGAGATAAGGAAAATTTGAACAGTCTATATCATACAACTCAGATGAATAGAGACAGACAAATCCAAGTATTGACAAATGAAATTGATGAATTACAAAATATTTTTACAATCAAGAGATGTTGAACTTAGTCGCCTGCAGAACATTGCATTACGAGAAAGTAACCAAAGAAATTCTCGGGATTATAATGTTCCACTACCAAACCAGGTTCTTTTTGATGGTAAAACGTCATACACCGCATTCATACGTCAATTTGCTGTGTTGGCTGAAACATGCCAATGGAGTGATAAAGAGAGGGCATTTCGCTTGCTGAATAGTCTGAGGGACGATGCAGCAGAGTTTGTTTCAACCAGGTCAGTCCTGAAACTCAACAATCTTACAACAGCTTGAGCAATGTCTAGCAGCAAGATTTGTAGAAAGACGTTCTACAGCCTCTTATCTGATGGAGCTCGAAAATGTAAAGCTTCACTCAAGGGACAAACTCGTGGAGTATGTTGCAGATATAAAGCGTCTGGTTCGAAAGGGCTACCCCACTGCAGATGATCACACTATTGGTACAATTTGTTTACGGCATTTTATTAGAGGTCTGGGTGACTCCCAGATGGCTCTGGCTATAGGGATGAAGGATCCGACCAGTATCGAAAATGCACGCGAGATTCTGGAGACGTACTATAGTTTGAAGGATGAAACTAAGGCAAACACCAAAGTTCGAATGGTTCGTCAAGGAACAACAATGTTTCTCAAGAGCAGTTTTTTGTCTTTCAAGAAAGAAATAGATAAAAAATTTGATGAGATTCTGTCTGTCATTTAAAAAGCAAGATATGCAGCCAGAAAAATTCAAAAGAAGGGATTTATCTACTGTTGAGTGTTATAAGTGTCTATAATTTAGGTCATTATGCACGTGATTGCACAAGTCAGCAGAGTGATAAAAATAAAGCGGAAAACTAGGTGGGACTAAGGCAGACGGCCTTGCGTTAGTCCAAAATCATAGTGAAAAAGTGATAAAAATTCATTTTAATGATACCTGCAATGGATTATCTTTGTTATTACCTGTGAAATTTGGTGATATCAGTGCAAATTTAGTAGTAGATACTGGAGCAGTTGTTACTATTGTTCTTCTAATATCTATCATAGTGTGCCTTCAGATATTCGTCCATCACTGGAGAAAATTGATCCAAATTTTAAGCTTGAAGTTGCAAATGAAGGGTATCTCCCTATTTTAGGTAAAACTGTGATGAGTTTTAAAATTCATAAGGATATATTTAAGTTCAATGTGTTTATTGCACAATTCAAGAAGATGGTCTTTTAGGTCTTGATTTTCTACAAGAAAATAATTTTGTGTTAAGTGCAGAAAAGGTTTGCGTCTAAATGGAAAGAAGTATCCTACGTTGATGGAATCTTCAGTTTTCAAAGTGATGCGTGTCAAAAGTTCAAAGTCAGTCATTGTACCAGCAAATAGTGAAATGATAATAGAAGGAAAGTTGTTCTGGCGGCAAAAATTGATACCGAGTTTGGAATTGTTACGCCATTAAAAAAAGGTGATGATAGTGAAAATAGCTTAATTGTTGGCCATACGCTGGTCAACCCTCATTCTAAAAATGGTTGTGTTCCAATTCGTTTAATGAATATTAGCAATGAAAATGTAAAAAATTGAAGCTAATACTACTCTTGGATATATTGAGAATGCTGAAAAAGTTAGTTTTTGTGAGAAAAATGAGTGTTTTGTTAATGAAAAGTGTGACTCAAAGCTTCCATCTCATTTAAATGAGCTTTATGAAAATTCAGTGAAAAATCTTAATTATGATCAAAGAGTGAAACTTAAGAATCTTTTGATTAAGCATTCAAATGTGTTTGCAAAGTCACCAAATGATTTCGGTCGTACATCTGTAATAAAGCACAACATCAATTACTGGGGCAGCAAAGCCTATTAAGCAACGCCCTAGGCGCCCACCAAAAGCTTTCGCAAATGAAGAAGAGAAAATAATTAAAGATCAGTTAGCGGCCAATGTTATTCAGGAAAGTAATTCTCCTTGGGCGTCACCATTAGTATATGTCAGGAAACGTGATGGAACAACACGACCTTGGTGTGGATTAATCGTCAGCTTAACAACGTAAACAGAAAAAGATGCATACCCCTTACCTAATATTAGTGATTGTTTGGAAAGTTTAGGGGGATCATCATATTTTTCGTGCTTGGATATTTTGTCAGCCTATTATCAGATTGAAGTTGATGAGGCTGATCGCCCAAAGACAGCCTTCACTACAAAATTCGGTTTATTTGAATATTTGGTAATGCCGTTCGGATTATGTAATGCACCGTCAACCTTCAACGATGTATGGAATTAGTAATGAGAGGTCTTCAGTGGGAAATTTTGTTGATATACCTTGACGATTTGATTATTTTTGGCCGCACATTTGAAGAACATTTAGATAGGCTTGATACAGTTTTAACGCGTTTGTGTGAGTGTGGAATGAAACTGAAGCCAAGCAAATGTTTTCTGTTAAAAACTGAAGTGTCATTCTTAGGACATGTAGTTAGTAAGGAGGAATAAGCCCTCAAAGTCTAAAGTTAGTTGTATTGCAAATTGGGAAAGGCCGTACGATTTAACAACTCTGCGATCCTTTCTTGGTTTTTGTTCATACTACAGGATATATATTCGTGATTTTTCCACAAGAGCTACGCCATTAAATAGGTTGTTGGAGGCCGGACAACCATTCGAATGGTCTGATGAATGTCAGAAAAGTTTCGATGATTTACGCAGTGCATTGACTGGTGATGAAGTCATGGCATACCCTCAAGATGATGGATTATTCATACTTGATTGCGATGCGTCGAATTTCGGTATAGGAGGAGTTTTGTCACAAATGCAGTTTAGTGAAAAACTTGGACAGTGTATCGAGAAGCCAATAGCATATGCGAGCAAAAGCTTGAATAAGGCTCAAAGACGCTATTGTGTAACACGTCGGGAACTGTTGGCAGTTGTTTCATTTGTTACTATGTTTTAACAGTATTTGTTAGGACGTTCGTTCTTAGTGAGAAGTGATCATTCTTCATTAAGATGGATTATGTCCTTCAAAGAACCAGAAAATCAGATGGCTAGATGGCTTGAAGTGCTATCACCAATATGACTTTAAGCTAGAGCATCGCAAGGGAACTAAGCATGCAAATGCTGACTTTTTGTCAAGGATTCCGTGTGACCCTTGTTCGTGTACTTGTTATAATGGTCACTCTATTCTAAGTGAGCTTCCGTGTGGAGGTTGTAAAGAATGTGTGAAAAAGCATGAACAGTGGTCGGAACTTGCAGATTTTGATGATGTGGTTCCACTGGTGTCTAAGAAAGTCAAGCGAGTCAGAGGAAAAGGTGTTCCTGCCGACTTAATTAGGGACTGTTCTGTATCAGTGCTGAATTTTCTGTTTGTTTTTGCGTTGTATCTGGGAGCGTTTCTCAGGCAAATTGAACAGAAATTTCGTGGTTATGAGAAATTTGTTTCTGTGAGAAGACTTAGGGCACCGAAAGAGAAAAAGTGCGCCTAAGTCTGGTGCTGCGGATAACATTGATTTAAGTGATGCCACCAAAGAGAAGGATATGGCACAGACATCACATGCAGGAGGTCTGTACGCAAATGGTGACATTTCTTCTGAAAAAGTGTATAAGTTCTCAAATTGGGTAGGTTCATATACCACAAGTGAACTTATAAAAGCGGCAGAAAGTGACTCACACTAAATCATGTAGCGAAATATCAGTTGAAAAACGTTTGGAAAACATTGAAAAGAAAATTGACAAATTAACACAAGAAGTAAATAAAACACAATTATTATTACAGGAAGAAATACACAATAGTGCAGCTAGCATTCAAGACTATCAAAGAACTTTAACTTCACACATACAAAAAGAAATCAGACATATTCAAACAGAAAAAAAAAACAAGCAATGAGTGACTTTCTAAAATGTCTTACTGAACTTAACAAAAGTGTGTTGGAGATTGTGAATTAAATTGAAGAGACAGGGAAAACTTTTATGGGATTTTATCTAATTGAACAGTAGAATACTTATAGTTTTATATTTCATAAAAATCTGTAATGCTTATTTGTTAATTTGTTTAGTTTTGCTTATGTTTAATCTGCATAATATCATATAACACTTAGTAGTTTTTTCACATGTATTGTTTTAGTACCAATATTTTATTCTTTATTATTATTTGATTTTTATTTCAATTTCACTTAACAAGAGTTTTCAAGGTTTTGCTTCAAATTTAAAAACTTAACATGTGTAAATTAATTGGTTTTGCTTCCGGAGTAAGCAAAGTCCAAAGGTGGGAGAGTGTTATGAAATTTGAAACTAGTCTTTTACTAGAAGAGTATTCTTTTTAGGATGGTAAATCTGGACAATATTTCTAAGCTGGTTAAAATGTTTATGTTAACTTTTACTCATTTTTGTTGTAAAACAATTGAGTCATTAACAGTCCAGAATATTGGCACAGCTCTGTTATTTTTAGATTATGAGCATACCTCATATCAAATTTGGAAAGGTCGCGCAGACAAAGGTCGCGCGACACTTAAGGTCGCGCAATAGGAAAGGTCGCGCAGAATCAGCTTTCCCAGGCATGCTAGTTCCAAATATGGAGAGGTCGCGCAATAAGAGGTCGCGCAGTCTAAAAGTACAAGGTTTAAGTTATTTTTAGCCTTCAGCATCTCAATGTTGTTAACAAAGCATAATTTGGTCATATCAGATTTTATGAATGGGATTCCTTACTCACAGCTTTATCTATGTACAGGTTACTTGGTTCAAATGTTTGAGCTGTATGTTGTAAAGCTGGGAGAGATTATATTTCTGTTGTTAATGAATTATCAGTCAGTATCATAAGTTTATAGAAATGTCAATCAGTAGTAAGTGTATTGGGTCTTATAAGCGCATATATAGTACATATATCTTAAATTACTGCAAGTATATTTTGCACTATTTAAGATGCATTATTGGACAGATAATTATTATCCTATTGAGTGTTCAAACATGTAAAATTATATAACTATTATGTATTTTTTTGTACTAATGTTTGTATATGTACAACAGTCTGTATACCTGAACCAGTTGCAGGCCATTTTTGAACATTGTTAAGGCATTGTCAGCATTTTAAAAGGTCGCGCAACATTCAGGTCGCGCAATGAGTTGTGAGCAAAACTGGAGAGGTCGCGCAATAAGAGGTCGCGCAACAGTCTACTTTTGCACACCACCCTAGCTGCGCAAACAGAAGGGTATATAAGCTGGGAACTTTTCTAGCTGAGTTAGTTTTTGGATTAGTTTTTGTAGAGTTTTGGAGTTTTTGAGGAGTTTTGGAGTGAGTTGGAGTTGGTTGAGTTGAGTTAGTTAGTAATTGAAGAAATGTATTTGTTGAAGTTGTTAAGAATTTTACTTTGGTTTTGACTGTTGATAGAAAATAAAATGATGCATTATTTTGATTTACTGCAATAAATATAATCCTGCTTTCACTTGGACTTGACTTGTTCATTTTACCAGCATAGAGAAATGGTTTACTTTTAAGCGAAAAAAGTGAATAAACAAAGCTTTTCACAAAAAGAGAAATAGTTTTCGTAACAATATTTATGACAGTATACTAGTAGTTATTTTCTTTCAGGAATACGAATGTGAACTGTTGTCGGCATGCAAGAATGATGATTTGAAAGAGATATTACTAAAGAAGGCAATAAAATTGTTCATAACTAAATGCATCGAGCTTTGCTTGATGATGACAACAACTGATCCACCTATTGTTCTGTCCACTTCGGGAACCATACAAAGAACTTGACTGAAATAGATAATGATTGTGATGGTCGTAATGTTGAGAATCAAGTGCAAAATGTTAATAAAAAAATCGCGCCTTAATAAAGAAAATGCCTCTAGCATAGACAGACAGAAGTGTATATTCGATAAGGACTCCTTTAAAGAGTATACTTGTCGAGGCAAATATATGGATTTCGTCGTTTGGCCTGCATTATTTTTACATAAAGGAGGTCCCTTGCTTAACAAAGGCGTTGCACAAGGAAGAAAGACTCATTAATGTAGTTGAAATGCATTACTGATGAAAATGTCAAAAACTCAAATACGAGGGGTGTTCGGGAAGTTTAAGGACTTAAATACAACATCAACGTCATTTCCTGAAAATTCTACTCGGAAATCGTTACAATTGTTTGAATAACAACGGTTTTAACATCACTGGTGCTTACACAAATTAAGAGAAAAATGACGTCAATAGGCGATGTTGAAGTCAGGGCAATCATCAAGTTTTGTGTAGGAATAGAAAAGACACCAACCGAGACGTATAAATGATTCAAGCATCTAGTACAACAAAGAAATGCTGTAGATCGCTCGTTTTTAAATCAGCCTCCTGGGATTCGAGACGCTCGAGCATCCACCCTATAGCCCAGACCTCGCGCCGATGGATTTCCGAGTTTTTCCGGAAATCAAAGCACAGCTGCGTGGTCGACGCTTTTGATTCCGGGTTGGAATTACAAATTGAAACCCAGAAAATAGTTTCGTCATTCGACAACATCTGGTACGAGGACACGTACGACAAATGGGCCAAGAGGCATAGAAAATGTATCGCTGTGAATGGAGATTACGTCGAGAAGTGAGTCGATATGACGATCGGGGAAATTTGACGTTAACATATTTTGCACTGACGTGACGTTAGCGTGCTCCAGGTATGCTTCGGTGTATGTTTTGTTTTATTTGTTATTTACTTATTGTTTACTGTATTTCATTGTAATTTTTACAGCTGGCTGTAAAAGAATTAAATATTTTATGGTGTTTTTCTTGTTTTTCAATTCCTATTATTTATCAAATTACAGCAAAAGTCATAAAACTTCCCGAACACCCCTCGTACAAATGTAAATGTGTTTTTTTTTTTCTGCAGCCAACAGATTTTTTTAAAGTGCAGGTCACGTGTTGTATTAAATATCTTAATGATTTGAAACGAATTACTTTTATTAAAGTCAACGATTACTGGATCAGTTATTAGTATACTAGTAGTTAATACGAATTTGTTCTGTAGCCGATTTTGGTGACAGTTAAAAGCTTATTGTATTGAAACACTCACATATCCCTTTCCTAGACCTAACCAGTACTCAGCAAGAGTGTTTGCCACTGAAATTCTTTGTACTCACACGGCCAGCAATCCTAACGTGAAATGATGCACATTCTTTAAATGCCAAATGGCAGTTTCCAGATTACGTATATCGATACAAGTATTAGATAGTGTGTATTCTTAACACATAACCATTGAAGTTGTCCTGCTTTTGATTTGGATCGGTCCATTCGAAGTTTGAGGGATATTAAGTTTGATTAATATCAACGCAAAGATACAATTCGGAACTTCCAATAGAAATTTGTCCGACGGGTGTTTAAACTGACTTTGATGTACGAGTATTTTGATGACACAGGCTTTTCACGTTCTGTTCCAGCAGCTATATGGTAATGCTGATGATATTGATTCGAGACAAATACAATTATTATTAATTTCGTATTTATAACTTAAACATAATCTCAACGCATTCAAATTTCTTAAAACAGAATGGTTGTGCAATAAAAGATAGATAATGATGCTATGTCTTGTTGTAATTTGAGATCTGAGGATATCATTCAAATGTCGTTTTAGGCATGCCTATGGCATATTTGCTTTTCTTCATCTAAAATCAACATCGAGCTACCGGTTATGGCATGATCTGGAGATCAGTGTATAGATTTTATTAGATAACATGTAGTTTTGTTCTTAGAAATTTGTCTACAGCGCATATGTAATTATAAAAAAGAGTTGATAATGATAATGATAAATGTATTTGGCCATCACAAGATGAAGCAAATATATATTAAAACTGAAAGCATTTCAAAATAGATATACAGAAGAACGTCGGAATTGAAGAGACTTGTGTAAAAACGTCGACACACCGGGACTTTGATTCATAAATCGATCTCAATATAATAACAAAATTTCGAAATTAAGGGCTGTGCACTTTTAACGAATTACGGAAGGTGTAGCTTAAGGAAATGGTTATAACTGTATAGTACCGGTAGATATATCTTGTGTGATCATCAAACGATATCGGGTCTTGGAAGTTGACATGCTAATTACCTCAAGTGATTTGAAGGTGCATGAAGAAAGACTATAGATATTGTAAAAATTACAGATTGTCATTTCTTAGCTTGTATCATTTGTTGCATAGTTCATAAAATTGTTAAACATGTAGTTATTTACCTTGTTAACTGTCAGTCTTTAAGAAATATCTTACAGTGTCACTAACTATGTTACTTAATCTCATGTATTTAATGATTTCCTCGTTACATTTACACAAATTCATGGAGGTCGACATTTTTGTTGTTGTTGTTCTAGTTGGTGACTGCGATTTTTAAGTTTATGTGATAATTACTCATTATAGGACTGGCTTAACCAATAGAAAATATACCTTAATATTGTTTTGTCTATGAAACACTTCACGGTCACTCGAAATTATGAATTATTGTTATATTTAACGATTTTGCTTTTGAATAGCAAAGCTTCATTTCGAGCGTCTGTAACTCAGCCACCGTTCAGTAATCTATATCGATGATTATATGAAGATCAGCTCCTTTTCGTCATAGTGTTGTATATCAAAATGATTTTTATTTTACCAAGAATTGTATTTAATAAGTTTTACATGTATATTACTTACTGTTGATGAGTAAAAGGTCATTATATCATGAGTGGAGTCTCAGAAAATGAACGATGGCCTGTAATTCCTGCCGTGATTTCATTGGTTAACGGTCACCAGACAGTACTTAGTTCATTGGTAAAAAGGGTGACACCCCTCTTTCTAAGACTCCATCAATTGGTTGTTTTAGATCACGTGAACACAGATCAAAGCTTATAAAACGGGCGGCGACCAGTAAAATTCAGTTCCGGCAATATTTGAAAAGTCAAAGAGTATTTATACTTGATAGTATAAAGTAAGCCCGTCTAATCATCCGTCAAAATATGTCCGTTTTTATTAGTATTCGAGTGGTGTCCACTGGTATTAGTATCGGATAAGAATCTATTGACATTAATCCGTTAATAAACTATCGTCTGCAACATTATACTGTATAGATTTATTTAGATGCTGAACGTTATTTATAATTATTAGACAACATCTTCGTATAATTATAGATTTTAATGAACTGTTAAAACAATAAAACTATTGTTAACTTTAAAACTCTTCTTGTTAATTCTGACTACCGCCGGCTATTACAATATATACTCCTATGTCCTTCAAGATTGTTCCTACTGGGATTTTTACACAATAGTCATATGGAACTCATTTCAATATCTATTGTCTGTAAGTTTATTGTATGATCGACCGGATACCTTAAATATTACTTATATCAAACAGATCGTACACAGAAACCGTAGCAGCATATCTCGGAATAATAAAAGTTAAATAATGCAAAATATCTTCAAAACTTTTCGTTAGCTTTTATTGTTGATTGATCTCTGAATTAAAATGTTTTGTTTTTTTCGTAGAAAATGTCATTCAATTATACATGTACCTACACAGATATATCCGCCACCGGAAGGACCTATTTTGAAGCGCTTATCACAATGATGCTTAAAGATTTCCGACGAAAATGCCGCAAATCTATCAATGTCACATTTATCCTATTGTATATGCCACAACCCACCCCTGTGTCACTTTACAATAAGTAAACATGTATTCAACTTAAAGGAGGTGAAAGTGGTGATTAAATTACCGGTTATTGTGAGGTTAAAGTGACTATTGTAAAAATAAACTTAAGAATGTTTGGATCTTAAAAGTAAGTAAAATCCTTAAAACGCATATTTAAATGGATTAAGCTGTATTAAAAGGAAATGGTAATTGTTCAAAAGATATTTTCTGTTGTTGTTTTATTTTTATCATAGCCATTAAAATATATACGAATGCTATTAGAAAGTAATCATTTAAACACATTAGTGTAATAATATGTACCTGAATAACTTTTCTTTAGGACTGAACGCCAGTAGCTAACCTGCAAGCGACCCTCCATTGCCACCGATTAGGCAACTTACTAAACACGAAGCGTTTAAAAACGATTATTTCCTTTCAAAAATCATTTGGTTTATATAACCAACTTAACGCTTCAACATTGCATATGCTATATTAAGTTCAATTTAATCGTATATTAGTAACAAGGACTTTGACCGTAAGATAGGCTTCAATTCAGATAATCGTATGTGGCCATCGTGGAAAAGTGTATACATCGTCAGCTCGTTCAACAAATCAGGAAGTTGATTTAAGCAATACGTCTCAAAATGGGCAAAAAGAAGACAAACATGGTAAAATAATAGCAGTTAGTGACAATGATATATAATATTCATTAGGAATTTATTGTAAACATAACGTATAACGACAGTAGTTAAATTACTTCCTGTTTCGATTTGCAGAGTAAACCGAAACAAAGATCCAATAACCAACCGTCGAAGAATGCCACAAAAATGAACGAAGATCCTGAAAACCTTCCAGATGGAGGAAATAAAGATCGGAAAACAGCATGTAAGTTTGTAAAAATATATCAAAGCTTTATTAAGTGAAGTTGGTCAATTTTTGGCAGTCATTATCAATAGGTTTGTCCAGGTTTCATTCTACAGTTTCTAATAAAAATCAGACATATATTCTCCTAATTGTATACGGTATTTTACTTTATCATACTCATTATCACTTGAGTTATTGAAATTAATTTAAATAGACATTGAATTAATCTATATAGACATTGAATTAATCAATGTAGACATTCAATTTATCAATGCAGACATTGAATTAATCAATGTACACATTGAATTTATCAATGTACACATTGAATTAATCAATGTACACATTGAATTAATCTATATAGACAATGAATTAATCTTTATAGACAATGAATAAATCTATATAGACAATGAATTAATCTATGTAGAAATTGAATTAATCTATGTAGTCAATGAATTAATCTATAAAGACAATAAATTAAACTATATAGACATCGAATTAATCTATGTAGACATTTAATTTATCTATATAGACAATGAATAACAATGTACTCTATATAGACATTGAATTAATATATGTAGTCATTGAATTAATCTATACAGACAATTATTTAATCTATATAGACATTATCCCTAGTAAAATACTATTACCAGAGACTTGGGTCATTGTATCTATAGGTTTTTATTATACTGTGAATAAGTACTCATGTAACAGTTTAACGACATTGGTAGAATGTTATAAAACTTATAATGAGCATGATATTATGCAAAAACTAAATTAACATAAGGGAATTTTCCGATATACATGTTTAAGGACACAACCACTTTCTGTCGTGAGCCTGGTTTTGTGTGCCTTAAAACAATACAACATTATAAAAAGTTTTAGTCACATGGTTCACTTCAAAGTAAGGAGAACCCATTGCCCTATGGGAAATTAACATTACAAAAAAGTGAGAGGTAATAACATATAATATTATATGATACAATGGAACAAAACATTTTCAGTAAATATCACACTTTATTCTGATATTCAGGGTACAAAATACATATACATTCAGTACTGTACTTGAAATTACAAAGTTTTGTTAAAATGTCCAAAGATGTGAAATAAAGTGGTCATTTAACATTTTTGAGTACACTGCTTAATCTTTTTGACTTGTACACAGCTGCAAAACCTATATCAGACTCAGCTTCGTCCAATATATTTTGACGAGGAGTACCAGGTCTCCAAATTTATAACATTTAACCCGTTGTTGCAGGATTCTGAGTACATGCATTAATAGCAGTGAATGTGCATTGTTTTACATAATGGTACAAATATGATATCGAACTTAGTGACTTTTCCTTCATGTAATATCTTCTAGTCTCAGAATATGGTATATATAGTTTGTATAAACGTAATATACCTGAACTTTTAATAGATGACATGCAGATACAAATAGTGATTTTCAGGTTTTTGTAACTTTCAACATTCAAGTTCTTCGTTTTTTAAGGTAATGAAGAAATGTAGGCAAACATAACTGGTAACCAATGTAAACACCGGTCAAATATCAAATCAAATTACCTGAAATTGGTGAATACTAGGCAGTAAATATGAAAAGCAATTGGCACGAGGAAGGTACATGAGCTAATAAAATGCGGTCTGAACACGATGTGATTTTGCCTTCAGATATTTTTATTCAAGTGAAATGTAATTGTTTGAGTAGATTGATATTGTATCTTAGAGCTGGCGAGTAGATTGACGGGGTTAGTACTAGTATCAAAGTACTGTTTCAGAGCATCAGTAGGAAGATGACGGGTTGCGCAAATATTTAAATTCAAATGTGTTTTGTAAAAGGTTCATGATACATGAAAACATAAGTTCTTTTCCCGGTTAAGGGCACTTAAACTTGTGTCTATGATCGAGCAAACATATGTGATATCTGCTGGCTATTACCTATCTCATTTATCTACGGTATCTTCCATTACAAACAGGATTTTGAATATTGTTTTATACATTACATAAATAAAGTGTCTTTCTAACTATTTAATGTTGCATACTCTTTATCTGAACATATAAATATCATGATAAATTCACACATTTAACTCTGGTTAGTTGAAACAAATATTTCACAATATATCATTGCTTTATCTTATTAGTATACATCTTTATGACTTGGCGATGTCTATTACAGATAATTTAATTCTAAAAACTATTCTATACATTTCTCGTAAAATCATCAAAAAGTTAGTATTACCAATGAATGTTTCTTCAGGGAGGAAAATGTATTAACCTGTTTATGTTAAAACAAAACATCGGAGCATCATATCTCTAGAAACGTGTGTCACGACCTAAATGTTTGACCCCATATTATCGATCCATAAATAACACAATTAATATATTTAACGTTCTATCATCCAAAAACATGACATATATTATTTCTAAATTATGAAATAACTCTATATTTTGAATAGAATGGCCTAAAAGCGTTTCAAGGCTAATTTAAAACGAATTAGGAAAATATCGTATGCTTTGCCATGAAAATGTTGGAAAATAACATGTGGAAATAAATGCTGATAATATGCTAGCTCATGATAAAAATAGACCTTAAAGATCCTGTAAGTTAATTTTGTATGGTTTTATATCATAAGTATAATGCTCAAATGAATATTTATCAATATTGTAAGTTCCAAAAACCATTATTTGTAAAGATTCCATGGTAATAAAAGGAGGTAATTAGAAATTTATTTTCTATCAAGTCTAAGTCAAAATTTTCAATAAGAAATGAATGCATATATTTTAATGATTACATATAATGTGAACAATTATTTGCAAAACATATTTTACATATTCTTCGATGAAAATTGTTAACAAGCATAATTATATACATATATAAAATTTCACTTAAACGTGGTAACAACCTTAATTAAACACATACAGGATCTTAAATCGTTTTAATTTCAATAAAACATTTTTCTCTGGACAAAATAATTTTCTATCAATGATGCTACATGCATATTATTGCATAATAAAAATTTCATTTCAACAAATGGGTTATTTTCATTTTTACTTTATCAATATATAGCATCTGTCCTTTAACTGCACAGAATAATAACATGATAATTAATATACTGTCATGGATACAGTGTTTTGAATAAAATGCAATCGTAATGTACACTTTACCATACTGTGACTTAAATCAAAGTGTGAAAATCAAAGCCTCTTTATCTTCCAGCTCCACGGACAGTTAACTGTTTAATTTATTTTGAATATATATCCGATTTTAAAAGTCGTATGTATCCTTCATTTCAAGTATAAATGTATGGTATTATATAACACAAAACCTTCATGTCATGTTTGTTAGTTTAATTCGTAAAATCTAATTTGGATAAGATATAAATTATTTTATAAAATACTAGTTATGCATCAGGAGTTTATTATGTAAAACTGTTTGTCTTTATAGGGTGGAAGTATATACGACATCCATCAATGATCATAGATTCAATCACCAGCAGTATTATTTGGATACAGGTACTTGTGTACCAGTAAGTATACAAACTTTTCAAAGAAGTGAAATGGATTTTTGCAGTTGTCGATTTTTAAAAATAATCAATTGTTACTTAATATTTTCAAAACTAAAATATACTCCTTTGATAGATTTTATCTGTAAGTTAGTTAGTTCATTTGTGTCAGCTTAGACGCTAAGCTACAAGAAAAATAGATTTTACAGTTGTCTGTATTACAGTGTGAAAAGCTAGCCGATACTTGTCGATCTAAGCACATCAAATGAGGCCCAACCATCACCTGACCACCTGGTAGAGACCAGCTAGAGACTCAAAACCTGTGCCGACATTTATTCTTTTAAGCTTTCGTTAGGTGGAAAAATGCATATGTAAAATTGTGTCTCTGAGTATACTGAGGGGATAGCCGGATAGAAGGCTTGGCCTTATACGTTGTTTAATATCTTTTAAATTGTTGCTTTGGTTGAATGGTGAAAAATCTCTCTTTTCAGGAAATGTGCTAGAAGGATGCCATTGTTTCTGAAAAGTAAAGCAGACGACCTAGATCAACAAGTAAAGAAACTTAATGCAGTGATTGCTGAAAACAAAACGGAAAGGACCAACATTTTGGAAGATAACAGAAATCTTAAAGAGAGGAACTCCGAACTTAATGACAAAAACAACAAGCTAATGGACAAAAACGAAACAATTGAAAACGAAAAGAGGGAACTACAAGAACACAATTTGGAACTCAGAAACGTAAACGACGAACTAAATAAAAACTTCAAGAAACTTGAAGGAAAGTATAAACAGTTGATAGAAACGAAAGAAGCAGTGGAGATTGAAAACCAGAAGCTAAACGAATTCATTCAAGATCTTTCTAAGAAGGAACAAAAATTTAAAGCGGTGAACGAAAATGAGAAATCGAAGAACACACAATTAGAAGGTGAGCAAATGAAACTTCGGAAAGAAAATGTCGGACATATAAATTGTAACAAGGAACTAACAAAGAAAGTTTCTGACATGGACCAAGAAATTAAAAGTCTTGAAGAAACGATTAACATACACGTATCTGAAATCAATCAAGCATCTGACCACATTCATTCCCTGGAAAATAAGATTGAATGTAAAGAAAACAATATTCAAGAGTTGCGTGGATACATCAGTAGTTTGACTGAAGAGAATAGAGTTCTAGAAGAAGAGAAACAGGACGCTCTTAGAAGGTATCGTTGTGATTTGTTATGATCTAAGTCTGACTGTTAATGACACTTTTATCAGCTATTTGATTAATTAACATTTCTGAAATAGCATGTAACTTCGCCATTCCTGTAAAAAAGGATTATTTACTTACTTTATTATCTGTTGAAAGCAAAGGTAAGTCCTAAGAAAGAAATCTATATGTAATCTCATATATGGACATACCTTTTTTAACAATAAGGTAATTGGTTTATTCAGATTAAGTGAGCAAGTGTCAGTCAAACTTCGGGACAATAACCCTAACATCGTGGACCTGAGCGACCCGTGTCGTGCGACGAAACTGGCTGTAATGTTAGGAGAGTTGTTTGAAAACGAATGGACTAATGCCTTTAGTGTCCTTGAAGATGACCTAACAGAGGAACATGCAATTATAGTGCTCCTTGATACTGTAATGGTATGTTCGTCATTGGTTTTTCAGTCACCATAATATTAATTCACAAACATATTTTATGTTAATATATTCTATCTAGTATATATAAATATTCCCATTAAATGAGAAAACAAAGCTTTTGATATATTCTGATCGGACCATACTTCCAATTGATATGATCACATACACGGTATTTGTATCATGAACCTTAGTTTTGAAAGGGCTGTGCGGTGTTTAAAATCAAATCATCGTAAAAGTGTCGAAACAATTATGCTGTTAAGTTCTTTATATTATAATGTATTAGCAAAAGGAAATTATACACGATATTTACACATTTCGATATATGCATAATATTACTTACTAACAGAAATGTCCGTATAAGCACGTAGATATCCACGTGATTATATGGCACGTAGGTTTTCTGTATGAAATTGTTTTCTTCATATTTACACCTTTCTTGCAGTTAGCGTATAACTTTTGTGAACAGACGGTCGACGAACCATGGAAAACACTAGTGTACTGGTTTCTTGATGAGGTATCTCTTTAAATATATTTTCTTATTAATATTTAACCAGCCTACATTGGAAACGTAAACTTCC
This sequence comes from Ruditapes philippinarum, assembly GCF_026571515.1. Taxonomy (NCBI): domain Eukaryota; kingdom Metazoa; phylum Mollusca; class Bivalvia; order Venerida; family Veneridae; genus Ruditapes; species Ruditapes philippinarum. The sequence goes on from NW_026852496.1 coordinate 20,052, forward strand.
TTGGAAAAGACAACATTTTACATGGATAAGACCTAGTCACGTATGAATGAAAAAGCGAAAAGTGCACCCCGAAAATATATCGTTCTCGTTATATATTATAAGTAAAATTTGTTAAAAAACATAAAATAAAGTTATGCAAAATAAAACGGATTTTCTTTTGTTGCAGAATCTTCCCGGAGCTCAGCAAACATCAAAATGGTTAAAGGACAGCCGAAAAGTCAATGTTCAGAAAAAAGTGCCTGAAGTCGATAAGGTAATGCTAAATATGATGTTTACGGTATTTATTTGTCAATGTGTCTTTTTTCTTATTATTAATTTATTCATGAAAACTCAAAGTTAATTTGACTTCACGGAGTATATAAACTTTTGGGGTATAAAGCTGGATACCGACATAAGATATTCAAAAAATACAATGTTCTTAAATATCATAAATGATTTGATTATTTACATGTTTAATAGAATCCCGATTTTTTTTTTCTATAATTAAGTTGAGTCCTTTTCCAAATACATTGTACATGTATTTTCATTTATATCTGTTTTATTTTTCTTTTACATAGATTTTCACTGAGAATGTGAGTAGAGTTTGTGATGACGATAAGTTGAAATCACTTCTGTCCAATGAAAATCTTAGTACATATTTCACAAAATGTATCGAGCTTTGTTTGCTGATGGTAACAACTGATCCACCTGTTGTATTAGTATGTCCCGGATGGAACGTCATTCACATACAAGATCTACTGTCAGAAGAACAAGGAAACGATGACAAGAAACAAGACATAAAAGAAGACCGAACAAAAAGCGAATACGTTGCTACTGGCAACGACAATAATGTAGTCGACGCTGCTCTAAGTTCAAGAAATTCACATGATACAAGCAATGCTAGTGAAGATTCGGAGAAGAATGCAGAAACAGTTGTAGAGAATTTGCCATTTGATAGTGACCTATTTGAAGTGTACAAGTATACTCGTCGTGGTAAATTTCAAGACTTCATAGTTTGGCCAGCAATGCGACTTCACGAGAATGGTCAATTGCTAAGCAAAGGTGTAGCACAAGGATCTAAGAATAGAAGCAAGAGTCATACAGCGTGGAGTTGGGTACATTGTTAATAGAATATATGCACTGTTTTAATTCATTTATCATAAAACCTTATTGATATTTGGATTATGACTATGCGTGAAATATGAATAAATTGATGTACAAAGATCTTTTTTAGATCATTGTCCAAACTGTCTTAATCTTTTAATTTATTGGATTATATATTTATAATGATTAAGCTAATTCATTATAATGAATATAAGCAAAATCAGCTTAACTTTACCTGATGTAATGATATCTATTAAAATACCAAACAAATATTTAGTTGATAAGTGTACAACAGCGAAGAAACAAAATTAAAGGGACATTATGCCACAGAAACGAACAAATTCTTACTTGCAAATGTTTAAATAATGTTTAATAGCATATAACTTGACGAAAGAAGCGTTGAACTTGAAATAATTTGTCATAAATGTAGCAAAATGTAAACAAATTGGTATTTGACTCCCATACAAAATAATAAATGACTTTACTTGTACTTATTACCAAAAACAACATAAGATAATCCTTTCTTAAAACGTAGTTATACTTGTATATAAATAAAAATCCACAATGCTTGGTAATAGGATATTATTTAATTAATTGTGTAGAATGGGTTATTGTCTTCTAGAAAAAAAATGTGTCGCCTGAAATATCTATGATACCAGTTTTAATTAAACAGGATATATCAAAATTGTTAAAACTCATTTATATTTAAAAAAAAACGTATTATTTTAACTTTATGGAACAATAGGTTTGAATTAATTTTTTTTCTTTCTTTCGAGAAATGAACTATTATCCACAAAAGAAGCCGAGACTCTTTATAAAAAAGATTTTGTAGAACGTTTGTAAAGTTCTTTTTGACAAATACTTAAGCGAAAGTTCACCATATTGCAATTTTTATTTTGATCTAAGCAGAGTATTCAGGAATCTCGATGCGACTCGTCGTTTCTTCTTTACAACTTGAAACAAGGCAGTCATGGGAACATTTAAAATTCATTGACTGTCATTAGGCCTTGAATGTGATCATTTGTGCCAAGTTATTTGAGAGAAAATAATTCAGCAGTTTAAAACCTATGGAGCGGGCATGGCAATGTTATAGACGGACAGATTAACAGTCGGGTGGACAGACAGCGGTGCCATTCTTATATCCTGTTGTTCCCCGCTAAGTGGCAAGGGATCAAGGAAGGTAAATTCTGTATTTTCATATTAGCACCTTTGTATTGCTTACACACATAACGGCTTTCTTCGAAACTTTACAGAATTATATTCTGGCGACTTAAAAATCGTCGTGATATTCAGCCCTCGTTTGACTGAACATGGCTAAATTACAAACTTTCAATAAGTTAACGTTAACTCTCTGTGTTAAAGGATTATACGGATTTTATTTAACTGGCAAATATAGTCTTATTTGCTGATATAAACAATGTACTTTGTGTGTTATTGTTCGGTTTTTATAAAATGAGATATAAAGAGATTAGCTGATTATTGGATGAATATACATAGACGCCAGCAAAACGATTGTCGTATGATAATCCTATTATTCCCTGCGGTCTGGAGACCGCAGGGTATTGGTACGCGTTTAACTTTTGAGGCATGGAGGAGCACGTGACCTGTTTTCGGTACATGGAGGAGCATGTGATCTGTAAACCGTACATGATTGGTTAATAGACCTTTTCGAAAGCCTAGCTAAATACCGTTTGCCGGTACGTTACGGATTTACATGTAGGGAATTAGTCCGAATTACACCTAATTAAGAACAAAAAACTATTACGGGATATTTCTAATTTTCTATAATTATTTTACCGTTTAAGGTGAAAAAACTTGAAATCAATGTAGTGTTTGAAAATTATCAATGTTTCTTTAATATCTATCAAATTTTACAAACAATAAATTGTTTATACTGAAAATCTACAAAATTAAAATATTCGTAGTGGCATCTGCCATAATAAATAGAGATATTTTCTGCGTAAACTTGTGTGTTTACTTTATTTATTTTTTGCTCGGAATTATTCATAAAATGGTAGGCCTATTTATGCATTTTCTTAAAAAGAAATAACTGTTTTATGTTCAACCTTCTCCGGTCTTCAACGGTCACCAGTTTCCAAAGACCTTCTTCTATATTGATTGTTTTTCAATTGTCAACTATATTCCTGATACACATGTTTATTTATCCCCCCCCCCCCAAATAATGTTGAAAATAGTTAAATGAAATATCTTTATATCATTAAAATGTTCACCGCAGGAAACCCTTTTCTTGTGATGGTCTTGCATGCATTACTTATTAATAGTATGGTTTTTACTTCAGTATATCAAAGGAGGGTGCACAGAATACAAAAAAATGGCTCAAAGACAGGCGTAAATTCATTGTCTCGAGTATTCAGAAGGTAAAGACTTGGATATTATTTCTCACTGTATTGCTAAATAATCTGGGTATCGTTTCATCGAAAATTCTCAGTCTAAAATCAATTGAGAAGATTTTGTGTTTCAAAGACAATGTCTTAACTTAATACTCCTATGTTTTAACTCCTTCAATTTCTAAAATAGCAATGCAGAAAAACATTAACATATTACGAATTAAAGTGCGTACTACTGCACTCCGATTTATTAATATTTCTCAGCAGAATTACTTTCGTATTTGACTGAAGATAAAATAAAATGTTTATTAAAGTGGTGTTAAGATGTAGTCCAAGAAATTTGTGAAAAAATTGTGCACCTTTTGTGAAAAGCATGAAACTTGGCATGTTGTCAAGAAATGGTATTTCAAGTTATTTCAGCCTGGGATCCACTTTTTAAAAATCCAAGATGGCCGCCAAAATCCAAGATGGCCGCCAAAATGTAAAATGTACACAGGGCATGTCAAAATGAAGTTATTTATGACTAGAAAATGATATTAATTGACATTATAGGTCAAAAATAATAATTTCTTCGAAAAATGCTTAAGTAGCATTGGTAGAAAATTCAATATGGCTTCAAAATCCAATATGGTTGCCATTAAATGATGATATTTTGACAATTTTTTATAATAAAGGTAGTTTGTATCAACAACACTTTTCATACATGTAACAAACTAAAAAAGTGGCATTCCTGCATAAAAACTGCATACACAGATGTACATTTACATAGAAAAAAAACTTGCATTTATGGATAAAACCATGCAAGCACATTATTTAGCTTGATATTTCAAAGAATAGGGAGCAAGTGATATTGTACACCAAAGGATTCAGCTTTACAAGTTTTTCATGCAAGTCGGTTTTGTAAAAAATACATAATGGAATACGTTAAACCCTAATGCACTTATTTTTAGCATAATAGAAGGTCACCGTTAAAGGTCAATAACTATATCATGGATTTTGACAGAATTATGTCCCTTTTAAATATAGAGAATTCTTCATAATCTAGGTTCTTGTTTAGCTATAAAGCACTGAGAACAGTCTAACACTTTATGATGTCCTACCAATAGCTCTTGTCAATGCGCATGATTCTGATACCATGCAAAGCCGCTGATTTTAATAATGATCCCCAGTTACATGTACCTTATTATCAAAACATAACACACAAAATTAAAGTTAAAATCAATACAAAACTAGTTTCTTTATGCGGAAAACAACATATCGTAAAATCACCGAAACAGAATGACTAATACATTATTTTGTGCATCAACATCTACAGAAATTGAAACCTGGGCCCATAGAATGAGGGCTTAGAATGCGTCTTCACGCTTCTGTAGATGTTAATGCATGAAAAGTATGAATTAATCCTCTATTGTATTGAATATTTTAGTGCACACAATTCCTTAGCTTATTTGAACCAAATGTTCAGTATGGTTTATACTAGTTAGTGTCGGAGACTTCAGGGTTTCTTTTCCTGTCAATTCTTTTTAATAAATGTAGTTTGTATCATCCTTGTGATCTCTTACTGCAGCTATGAGTTCTTTTTCATTAGTAATTAAAGCAGCATATTTTGTGTCATAGATAACAGAATCAGGCTCTTATTATGTCATTATTTTGGCAAGGTCTTGTGAATAAACAAGAAAAACAGAATGATATTGAACAAAATATCTTGGTTTTTCTGTAATCAAACTTAAGTGTTTGGCATTATTAAGATTAGTAATTCGTGACTTTATATGAGATCAAGTTTAGACTTTTGCAGCTCTTTCTATTTGATAATTTTGATATGACATTCTAATTGTAAGATTGAGATACTAACTTACTGACTTACTGCGAATTTCGGGGCTGCATTCCAGGGGCAACGCTCTTAAATTTCTTGTTAATTTTAAATTGGTCTTATTTTATACTGCTCTGTAATGACGACAACAGCTGAAAACTATTACATTCTGAAATTTTTAATATGGCGGCCATCTTGGATTTTGACAGCCATCTTGGATTTGCTCAACCTGGATCCGAGGCTTGAATATATATAAATGTGTAATATAATAAAGTGGTGTTATTTCATACTGACCTGTAAAGAATACAGCTGAAAAACTTTGATATTTCGAAAAAAATAATAAATGGCGGCCATCTTGGATTATGGCGGCCATTTTGGATTTGCACAACCTGGATCAGAGGCCTGAATATAAATTAATCTGTAATATAATGAACTGATGCTTTTTTATACTATTATAGGTATGACTACAGCTGAAATACCCAAATATTCTAAAAAAATTAATATATGGCGGCCATCTTGGATTTTGGCGGCTATATTGGATTTTTAAAAAGTGGATCCCAGGCTAAAATGAATTGAAATACTATTTCCTACCACCATGCCAAGTTTCATGCTTTTCACAAGAGGTGCACAATTCACCCTATTTTATGCACGGATTTCTTGGACTAATGGTCCTAAAGTTGATATTAAGTCTTAGGATAGGATGAACGCAGACCTGTTTGATAATGAAGAGTCTGCTTTATACAATATATAATACATTATAAAATACTTTGAACGATGATTATGAAAAAAGTACCAGATCTAAAATATTTATGACAGCATACCAGTAATCATTTTCTTTCAGGAATACTAAAGGAGACAATGAAGTTGTTCATAGCTAAATGCATTGACAACAACTGATCCACCCATTGTTATGGACTGTCCACTGCGGGAACCTTTTCTAAAAAATTTCAGAAAGAACTTTACTGAAATAAATAATGATTGTGAGGGTCATAATGTTGGGCCTCAAATGCAAAAAGTTCATAAAAAATATCTCATCAATGATGCAAATGCCTCGAGCATAGACAGACAGAAGTGTAAATTCGACAAGGACTCCTTTCAAGAGTATACTATCTAGATTTCGTCGTTTGGCCTGCAATATTTTTACATATAGGAGGCCCCTTGCTTAAGGTGTTGCACAAGGAAGAAAGATTCATTAATGTAGTTGAAATGCATTACACAGTTGAAACAAATAATGAAAAATGTCAAAAAACTCAAATAAATGTGTGTTTTTTTCTGCAGCCAACAGATTATTTTTAAAGTGCAGGTCACGTGTTGTATTAAATATCTTAATAATTTGAATCGAATTACTTTTATTAAAGTCAATGATTACTGGATCAGATATTAGTATACTAGTAGTTAATACGAATTTGTTCTGTAACCGATTTTGGTGACAGTTAAAAGCTTATTGTATTGTAACACTCACAAATCCCTTTCCTAGATCTAACCAGTACTCAGCAAGAGTGTTTGCCACTGAAATTCTTTGTACTCACACGGCCAGCAATCCTGACGTGAAATGATGCACATTCTTTAAATGCTAAAGGGCAGTTTGCAGATTACGTATATCGATACTAGTATTAGATAATGTGTATTCTTAACACATAACCATTGAATTTGTCCTACTATTAATTTTGAACGGTACATTCGAAGTTTGGTGGATATCGACACCAATATACAATTTGGAGCTTCCAATAGTATAGAACCTTATCCGACGTGTGTGTAGACTGAGTTTGACGTATTTTAATGGCACAGGTATATGACGTTCCGTTCCAGCAGGTATATGGTAACGCTGATGGAACACAACAACCATTGATTCGGAACAAATACATTTATTATTATTTTGATTTGAATATCTTATTAATAAACATAATCTCAATGCATTTAAGATGTTAATTTAGTTTTAAGTCAGATGTGCAATGAATAAGAAAAAGGGAGATAATGATACTATATCTTGTTGTAATTTAAGATCTAATTTGTGTAGCATATTTAAGGCATGCATAGTGAGAATTACAAGTAACGTATTCATCTTTAAATAACATCGATCCAACGGTTATGGCATGATTCTGGAGAACAGTGTAAAAATTTGATTAGATAACAGCAGTGCATATGTAATTATAAGAAAGCGTTAATAATGATAAATGTAATTTAAAGATGTATAGTCATCACATGAAGAGGCAAATATATATGAACATCACAAGCCTTTAAAATTAGATATACAGAAAAACGTCGGGCGTAAAAACTTCGACACGTCGGGACTTTGATTCATAATTTATGACATAATTTCAAGCTGTCAACTTTTAACAAGTGAATTACAAAAGGTGTAGTTTAAGGAAAGGGTGATAACTAAACCAGATTACTGTATAGTAAATATATCTTGTGTGGTCATCAAACGATATCGAGTTTTGGGAAATGACATGCTAATTACTTCAAGTGTTTAGTATATATTCAACAAAAATGTATATTTCACTCTGTAAATATACTTAATTTTGATAATTATGTCAGGTTTATGAAAAACGACTAGATATATACTCCTATGTCCCTTAAGATTGTTCCTTCTGGGATTTTACAACCAAGTTATGTGAGTATTGTCTGCAAGTTTATTGTTAATGATCGACCGAATTTCTTAAGTATTACTTATATCAATCGTACACAGAAACTGTAGCAGCATATTTCGGAATGCCTTCAAAACTGTTTGTTAGCTTTCATTGTTACAATTAATCTCAGAAGTAAAATGTTGTTGTTTTCTTTTCATAGAAAATGCCATTAAATGATACATGAACCTACATAGATACATCCGCCACCGGAAGGACGTATTTTGGAGTGTTATATCACAATTATGCTATACCGCACTTTGGGGTCAAACGCACTTTGGGGGGACCCATTCATGAAAATGAGATCTGACATGGAATGAAAATATAATATAAACACTATTTCCTGAAAGGTCTTAAAATACTTAGAAATTTGCAGGTTGCACAAAATGTCTTAAATATGATATTGACACTACACCAAGATGTTAATATGATATTAATTGATACTACATCATCAAGATATTCTCTCATTATTTGCAAAATATAAAAACTTCGAAAGGTTGTTTAGCTCTATTTTCGATTTAGAATTTAATAAAGATTCAAATTTAAAGTAACTTTTATATATACCGATCTCATCAATGTTTATTGATTTGTGAAGTGACAATTAGTGCGACTTGCATTAAAAAAATATTAACATGTGTTAAAAGGAACCGGTTAAAATGAGTGTTATTTCACTTTCCTGAAAGATTTTGAAAAAACCTATTTCAAATATATTTATGTGACTTAAATATTATCTGTTTTGCATCACAGTCAAATAAAGGATAAAATCAGGTAAATTGAACACTAAAAATGCATTATCACAGGGCCTGTTCTGACTATTTTCAGAATGCTAATTAACCTCGATTTCATATGTTATAAATTTAAATTTCTTTTATCTTTTTTATGAACTATTTCAACAACAATTTAGTTGACTCCCATTTGAATAAAAGATATAATTCCACATTTTTTTTTTTTAATCTCAATGTCAGGTCCGTGACCGTAAGCGACCCCACCGTAAGGGGGAATTCTTAAACATTTTCCTTTTCCATTGCAATCTTGGCAGGAATCTTTTCTATTTTTGTTTAAAGCTATTTTATATAATTTTCTACCTTTTACCTTAAACTAACTCGGAATTGTCTATGAACTTTTTCTATATTTGTATGTTATACTATACTTTTTTGCCCAACGCAGATTGCGCATGTGCGGGGAAATACTACTTCCGGTCGATTTTTCATAGCAACGGACCGCGTCGTAAAAAGGTGACAGTAGTAAAATTACTTCCTGTTTCGATTTGCGGTTAAAACCGAAACAAAAGTCCAATTACCAATCGTGGAATGCCACAAGAATGAACGGAGATCCTGAAAACCCTCCACTGTGTAAGTACATGTAACGATATATCAAAGCTTTATTAAGTGAAATTGATCAATTTTGTAAGTTGTTGACAAGGTTCCTTTCTACATTTTCTAATAAACATTAGACATTTCATCTCATTTACAGTGTACTTTTTGTGGTTTTATTCGTGGGTTCTAAATTCGTGGACTTTCATTTTCTGGTATATGTATGTATGTATGTATGTATGTATGTATGTATGTATGTATGTATGTCATGTCATGTCATGTCATGTCATGTCATGTATGTCATGTATGTCATGTCATGTCATGTATGTATGTATGTATGTATGTATGTATGTATGTACGTACGACGTACGTACGTACGTACGTACGTATGTATGTATGTATTCTAGGTTTAATGAGGGTCCTTCCGCCCTTTCAAGCACTGAGAGTACGGACCCCGGACATGTTATTTGGTCACACTGCCTCTATAATTCACTGATATAAACATCGCATAAATTATACGACACTTGTCACTTTTTAACCAGCCAGTAAAATAGTTTACACCCTGATCGGACAAAAACTATACCCTACGTCACATCGACCGTGTATTTATATGCATGTTAATTAATACGAGTAAATGGCTCAATGTAATTATTTGTGCATCTAGTAAAAAGATGGCGGCTTCTTTGATATTTTCGGAATAGCAGTCGCACAAATACGTATCGAACTTCTCTTTAATGGATCATATAAACACTGGTCTACATGTAGTTAAAATTCGACAAAATATTTGCAATCTAAATTATCGGTAATTTATTTTTTTTTTTTCAAATAGTATTGTTTTGTATACTTTAAATCAGTCAATCAGAGTGTAAACTGAGAAGTTTTATCGGCGCTAACTAATACACTGTCAAGCCCGGCAAACTGTCGCTCCACTTCAAAATTGTGGTGTACGGTAAAACGAGCGAACGGCATTTGAAGGCCGATTTAAACGGATAAGTGTAAGTGTTGTTTATTTTTTTGTCTTGTTAGTCATTTAAGTTGTATTTTTCCGAAAAACGGAAAATGTAGTTCCGTGTAGGATTGATTTAGGCTTACAATGATCTAAGCCGTTATAAAAAGAAAATAATATCAAGCCTGGGAGAACTTTTCCCCCTCACGAAGTGAACGACGATTTGTTAAATTTCAAACTTCAAACCATGAAAACCATCTACACTTTGGATTTTTTGAAAATGTGTTATACATCAATAATAACCCGTAACAAGAGCTAGTCTTTCATGCAAAATAAACTACTCTTGGTGGATTTCTTAAATTTGTATATCGATTTTTTTTCGAAAGTAGTGGAGCCAAAGGGCAAGAGATTAAGCGAAAGGTCGGTTGTTCGGCGCAAGGCGACATTAAGTTGGTGTAAAGAACATAGTTTACGAATTTCTATAAATAAAATATTTCAAAGTAAAAATAGACGTACTAAAATGTGAAGCCGGGGAGATATGATAAGATATTAATTTATTTCTACTATAACTTGATCTCTCACCGACTGAGAACTGCCTTTTTATTACGTTCGTTTTGTTCATGAATAGATAGTCAGAATAAACGAACAAATTTTTAAAGATATTTCTTTTAACTGATTGTTTTTCTTTAATTAATCATGATTTGCACTGACAACATGCAGTGTTTGATTATGAAAGTGAACATTTCTATTTGTATTTGAGAGGAAAATGGTAAACTGAACGACGATGCTAAATAAGAAAGAAAGTATATTGAAACATAACTGAAACACTAATATAACCCCCCTTCCCCGGGTCTCGTATCCCCTTCCCCTATGCCCCTTTACTTTGTGAGCCTGTTAAGCAGTCATTTATCTTTTTTCTTTGTTTTCCTTGTCGGTTTTTATGATTTCATTTCATGTTTTATTTTATAATTAGTGATTGACCTGTCCGTGATCAGCTTTGCCTCCTGGACTCCTTGCCACCGGTTCTTGTTGCTTGGTCGCGTGGGGATGGCGTTCATTGAATGCCGCCTTTCCTTGTTAATCTTGTTATATTTCATATCCTTAGAACGACTGACACTCTGTCAACCATTTTCATAGAGATTCCCCACCATTTTATGTGCTTTGTGTATTGCATAATTTTGTCTCTGTTCTGCACCTTAAATATATAACTTTTCGAAAAACATAACATTTGGCGGGAACAATCGTGTTACATGTACCTGGTCGGAAACATTTGTTCGCGGTAGAACTGAAAATATTCGATTATGTCGAATTTGCACGGACACACGTTTATAAATGTACATAACCGTGTCAAAAATCATGATTGACCTCAAATAAGTGGCACCCTGTTTTACGCTATATGATTCAATGATCGGGCCTCATCCAAATTTGGAACATAAATAATGGAATCTAAACGGCAGTCATAGGTGACACCTTCGCGATTACATTTATTACGCAATAATATACACGCTGAATGGATATCACGCTTTATTAGGTATATATATCTCGGTCTCAACACTTGGTCATGTCTATTTTAACTTCTAAAGCTTTTATATATAAAAATTCATAGACCTTTCGAAAAGAATCGATTTACAAATTTAAGAAATCCTTCAGGAGTAATTTATGTTGCACGAAGGACAAATTCTTATTACGGGTTGATATTATCCTAATACACTTTTTAAAAAAATCCGAAGGGTATGGCATTTTAATGGTTGGGAAGTTCAATATTCTACAAATCGTCGTTCACTTCGTCAGGAGGAAAGTTCTCCCGGGCTAATTATAATTTTGTTTTTGTAACAGCTTAGATCATTGAAAGCCTAAAACAATCCTACACGGAACTACATTTTCCGTTTTTCGAAAAAATACAATTTAAATGAATAACAAGACAAAAACATAAACAACACTTACAATTATCCGTTTAAATCGGCCTTCCGCTCTATCTCGGAAATGCCGTTCGCTCGTTTTACCGTACACCACAATTTTGAAGTGGAGCGACAGTTTGCCGGGCGTGACTGTGCTCCCATATTTTCGTATTCAGAACGATCAATTGTTTATTTGCGACGAACATTTGTGACAGCAAACTGAAGACATACAATGGCCTCAACTAAACTATTTTTGGATTTAATATGTCACTAACCTGATTATTTGTATACATTCACACCACATGTGTAATATATAGAACAGAGACATGTTAAAAAGTATTTGTTGGGATAAAATTTCGTCGGGTCTTAAATTCGTGGATTATCCTATCCACGAAAACCACGAAAATGCGTGTCCCACGAATAATAATGATTTCACAGTATTTTATTTTATCCCATGGTTTATAGGGATCGATTCTATTTTTAAACATTAATAATATTTTATCAAATGCATACTCTGATTCACTGGAGTTATTGAAATTAATTTATATAGACATTAAATTAATCTATATAGACACATATATATCATACATGTGAACCTTTTCCAATGTTCAAGAGGGAGAATTTACTTCAAAAAGAGGGAGATTTTTTAATTGACAAAAGACATAGTAGGACATTTTGAAATGAAAAAGAGGGAGATTTCTTTATTTTTTTAAAACACCACTTATTTTAAGAAAAATATTCAAAAATTTGACAGGAGAAAGAGGGTGTCTCTCGCTCAAATTGGGAGAGTTCACATGTATATATATAATTATTTATACAATCTATATAATTATTTATACAATCTATAAAGACATTGAATTAATCTATATAGACATTGAAATAATCCATATAGACATTGAATTAAATAATAGAGACATTAATATAATCTATTTAAACATTGATAAAATTTATATAAACATTGATATAATCTAAATTGAAATTGAATTAATCTACACTGTATAGACATTGAATATAGACATTGAATTAATCTATATAGACATTGAATAAGGCTATATAGACGCTGATATAATCTCTATAGACGTTGATATTATCTATATAGACACTGATACACTCTATATAGACATTGATATAATCTTTATAGATGTTGATATTATCTATATAGACACTGATACAATCTATATAGACATTGAATAAATCAATATAGACATTGAATTTATCAATATAGACATTGATATAATCTATATAGACATTGAATTGATCTATATAAACATTGAATCAATTAAAATAAGATATATAAACATTGATATAATCTACATAAACGTTGATATAATCTATATAGACATTGAATTAATCTATACTGTATAGACTTTGAATTAATCCATATAGAAAATGATATAATTTATATAGACTTTGAATAAATCAATATAGATCTTGAATTAATCTATATCAACATCAATATTATTCATAATGACATTGATTTAGTCTATATAGACATTAATATAATCAATATAGACATTAAATTAATCAATATAGACATTGAATTATTTAATCAATAAAGAAATTGAATTAATCTATGTAGACATTGATATAACCTTTATCGACATTGATATAATCTATATAGACATTGATGTAATCTATATAGACATTAAATTAATATATAGACAATATAGACATTGAATTAATCTATATAGACATTGATATAATCTGTATAGACAATGAAATAATCTATGTAGACATTGAATTAATCTACAAACACAGGAGATATGATTCCTTGCGGTTGATGCATGCTGTTCTCACGTCGTATTACCTTTTAAAATAATAAGTTTGACGGACTGACCATTTAAATGTTTGTTTTCATTCGTAACTTTTAAGTGAAAATTACGGTGGCATAGAGGGGGCATCAAAAATATTTTGTCTATCACGTGCGCACGCGATAGCTACTACGTGTGTACACGGAAGCCGGTAAGTGGGTACGCGATAAATGCTATGTGCGCACACGATAGCTACTACGTACGCATGCGATAGCCCCTACGTTGGTCAATTGTTACTTGCGCACGTAATAGCTTGTACGTACTCACTTAGTAGCTATCCGCGCGCACTTGGTAGATAAGATATTTCTGATGCCCCCTTTTGCCACCGTAGTTTTCTGATATAGTATTATTTCTTTCATTGCAGTGATAAGTGTTTTGGTAATAATTACACAACTATATATACAATTATGGAAATACATGTAGAGTCACCTTGCTCAGAGTGTATTTTTTCAACGCATTCATATACATTAAACATAAGATATGATTTGTTTAATTGAAATATTCAATTTTCAAATTTTAATGTGTTCGAATAGAAATCGTAATCGAATCCAAAATTATCGTTTTGACCTCGTTACCTTCCAGAATTCTAAGAATGAATATTCAAAGCATATCGTAACCCATTTAATGTGTCCATTCTCGGACTTAAAATTATCTATATCAAATGCCTATCTTACCCCATGAAATATGGTAGACAAGATCAATAAGGAAAGACAGCGTTCAATGAACGCAACCCCCACACGACCAAGCAACAAGAATCAGCGGCAAGGAGCCCAAAAGGACCCCAAACAAAAAAGGACAGGGTGCAAGGCATTGCACGGATATTATAATCACTTAAATGATACTTAAAAAAAGTCACCGATATGGAAATTAAAGAAAACAAATAATTGATTAATTAATAGGCCCACAGTGTAAAAGGGCATAGGGGAAGGGTACTCGAGATTAGGGGAAGGAGGGGAAATTTAAAAAAAAAAACTAGGGGCAAAAAGAAAGATACTTACCTTAGACGAGAAGATAAGAAGGGACACAAACAAAAGTGCCACCAAAACAGTATGAAACAACAAAGACAAACATCTGAGGAACACAGAGGGGCGCCGCATTGGAACGGTCAGCAGCATAAGCACTGCTGGGGAGTTTAAACCGGTAAATGGTGCACAAATTAAATAAATCCTCGCCACACGAAATTCTAACAGTTGTTATGGTTACAAAAGGTGAACAAGTAAAACACAGAAATGATCATATAGATACATATAAAAGTAAACCTAATGACCATAACAAAAGTACTCAATGTCTTAAAGGAAGACAGAGCACTTAGAAAATCACCTACAAGGGCATGACGACTGAAAACAAGCATTCACAATTCAGTCCCAAAGTGCTTTAAGAACTGTCCATGTAAACACAGCCATATAGCAATACGACATCACATAACCTGAAATTTGTGAAAACGTGGCTATAGTGACTAAGAGTAATAGATAAGCTAATGAAATCTAGTGCGAAACGCAATGAGATTTTGCTTTCAGAAAATTGTAGGAAAATGACGGATTGCGCAAACACTTATATGGGCGTCGTTTATTGTATTCTATAAAAGGTACATGTCCCAACAGTATGAAGTTCTTTTTCTTGTATATTAATTGTGAAAGGGCACTTAAACTTGTGTTTATGATCGATCAACCATGTAGTGTTCTCTACTTGCTTAATCTTACTATCATTACCTATCTCATCTATCTACGGTTTCTTTCATTATAAACAGGATTTTGAATACGTGTTTTATACATAACATAAATAAAGTGTCTTTCGAACTGTTGCATACTCTTTATATGAACATGTAAAATTATGATTTAACATTTAACACTGATTAGTTGGAACAAATATTGCATAATATCTCATTGGTTTATGTTATTAGTATACATCTTTTTGAAAATGATTTTACAGAGAATTCAAAATTAAATGCTATTCTATACATCATCAAAAGTTAGTGTTACCTATGAATGCTTCTTCGGGGAAGAAAATGTATTAACCTGTGTATGTTAAAACAAAATATCAAAGCATCATATCTCTAGAAATATGTGTCATTGCTTAAATATATGACCGCATATTTTCGATCCATATGTAACTCAATATACTAGTATCTAAAGCTACCAGTGTCAATTTCCTTTGCTATTTTAACTTTTTAATCATATAGGTTGACCGTTTTGTTCAAGTGGTCAAACCGTTTGATCTATCATCCAAAAACATGACATATATTATTTCTAAATTATGAAATAACTTTTTAAATGGAATGGTCTAAAGGAGTTTCAAGGGTAACTTTTAAACGAATAAGGAAAGTATAACACGTCAGGTATCACATGCTTTTTCTTGAATATGTTTGAAAATAACATGTGGAAATAAATTTTGATAATATGCTAGCTTATACAAAAACATTCATGTCATGTTTGTTATTTTATTAAGTAAATTTCAATTTCAATAAAA
>NW_026852497.1:0-27394 GCF_026571515.1 Ruditapes philippinarum
ATCTTAAATAAATATTGGGATCTATTACTTTTTGTCTGATAAGGTAAGCGTCGTTAAAAATATACAACCGAGTTCAAACCTATTTAGCATATAGACGTCCTAAAAACATTCGAGATTATACATCTTATTAGAAGTGCTTTACTTGATCGCACATTTTTATCTAGCCAATGTTTACGAAGTAGAATGTTCACATTGTAACAATATAATGTTGTTGGTTCCCAAATTTTAATGCAGCATAACAGGTAGTTCTTTTGATTTACACAATGATGTTAATTGTACTACGCGTAATGTAATTTACCTCATTACATGTAAAGGCTGTAAAAAGCAATACGTAGGTCAGACTAATTCAAAATGTATCAATGCAGAATGAATAAACATAGATTTGAATATAAGAAATTGTGACGTTAATCCAGTTTTACATGTTGCCGATCCATTTCGGATCAAAACGATAATAAGTTGTTCATTGTCAGATTTTCATTTTTACCTATAGAAATTATAGACAACAACATGGACGGTTATGTAAAAATCTTTTTGGATCCATAAATTAAATACTATGATTCCAAATGGACTAAATAATAAAGTATTGTTTGATTTATAATAGGTTACATGAATATTATATGTTTGTCTATTATCTTATTTTTTTTTTTTTTTTTTTTTTTTTTTTTTTTTTGTTTCTTGTTTTTGTTATAAATGTCATTTATTCTTTCTTCTTTTTACAACAATTATACACTTAATGTTTCAAATTACATGGTTCTCAGTTCAATACTATAATCATCAGTAAAAGCCTGCAAACAAAAAATAGCATATAGCAAAAACATTTATTGATACTTCAATTCTAAAATATGTAATCATATGTAAAATGCAAATGAAAAACTACATACAAAAAAACGTATGTGAGAGTACTGTTGTATGTAAGTGAATCATTTTCATCATAAACATAAGGACATGTGCACACATACGATGTTACTCGACGAAATTTCCAAAGTTTATCAAAACCACAAGAAATGTTAATTTGTTTGTTTCGTATGTAAAGATCAGCAGTTGCTTTAGACATAAAGTATGTAAATGTACTTAAAATATTTTTAGAAACTCAAAGTTAAAATGACATGATTGTTTATAATCTTTCGGATTTGATGTATATCATTTGTCAATTGGTATTCAACCGCCTCCGTGGTCGAGGGGTTAGAGTCGATGACTTCTAATCCAGTTACCTCTCGATGCTTTGGTAGTTTAGCGCGGAGGAAGGGAGTCTAGTACTGGTGTAACTCTCCAGGAACGATGGTTAGGAGACTACCCGCCTATATGACTGAAATACTGTTGGAAAAGGGCGTAAAATGAAACAAACAAACAATCAAACAATTTGTATTCTAAATTAGATCATAATATAACTGATAAACGATTGGTTATTTACATTGACTGATACGTGACAAAACTACTTAAAGTCATTGTTCGAGGGGTTAGGAAATTTGGAAGATGTTTCGATTGGTCAATAATAAGGAACAATTTAAAGAAAACATGGCGAATAATGTCCTACTATATAATCAAATTTTATTTTAATCTCAAAAACGAACAATAATGAAAGCTGTTTTGTTGCTATTTTTTTTTCTTTTCATGCCAAGATATAAAAAAGTCCTAAGACTTTGTAAAAAGAAAGGAAGTATATTGAGGAGAAAAAATGATGAAGATAAACAAAACTGAACTTCAATTTAGCATATTGTGTTATATATCTATTTGAAAGACCCTGTGTTAGGATATAGCTGCACGCATGCACAATTTGTATATATATTTCGTATTAGATGAACAGGTATAATTGCCTTAATATTGGTTATTATTTAAAAAAAATGATTATTATTCCTCGCTAAAAATATGCATACCACATTATTGACACAAAAGTTTGCAACCAAAAATGCTTGAAGTATAAGTCTGCAACCAAAATGTGCTTGAACAAGATATTTTTGTGTATTGAACGTTATCTTCGGATTTGCGAACTAAACCACTTGTACAGCATTGACAGAAACATATTTTGTTATTGTTAAATCCAGTTTAAAACTTACAAATTCGAATAAATTAGGAGAAAAACCGACCAGAACAGTCACATGTCAAATTTCAAAATATCTACATGATCAGTTTATATCTTCAATAACTTCGTCAAAACAGAATCTAGGATGCTGAAACCTTTAACCGAGTGTGGCATATATATTGCATTATGGAATAGACATACTAATGCACTTCAAAATAACAAAGAAACCAACTTGCCTGGCAAAAATTCGTTCACCCGTTTCAAAAAATTACGCCGTGTTCGCCATTTTGTCAAGTTTGCAACCAATTCGCTCGCTTGAACCAAGTGTGCAACCACTTCACGTCCTGCCCCTTGTATAGTAGTCATAGTACTTTTGCAGTGCACAAGTTTTTCGTGCTTACTTAACTATAGTTGAAACAATTTATGTACATGTATGCATTCCGTATCAGGTTGCACCAACTTGCTAAATATAGCAACATTTAAAAACAAAAGTGAAATGATAACTAAACAGAAAATAACACAGCACTAATAATCTTTACAAGAAAAAAAGATATTCCTACTCGATTGATAAGTATACATAATTGTTTGGGATCGAACCCGGCTGTCTTGTATTGATATGTAAGACAACTTTACCTACTGCGTTACACCGACATTTGGTAAATTTGTCGATATTTTAATTTATATGGCAAGCCTGATTAGACACAATATAATAACTGTTTAACACCGTTATAGTGGATTTGACCACCGCGTCACTATAAAATTATTCTAAACGCACAGTATGTTTTTGTCCCTTTTTTAATTCAATACGCCTGTGATATGCCTGATCAGAATTGTTAAGAGATTAAAAATAATCTCATTGTGAAATGCCTAATGAATATGAGCAAGCGCAGACTTCGGTGATTGAGACATAATTTGAACATAAACATATAATAATGATAATATTTAAATGGTGTAAAGCTATATTGGATGTAACTTTAGAGTATATACTCGAATTAGTTGTAACATAAAATGTTTCTAATATTTAACACACATGATTAGTACAAGTCAAGAAATAAACTATTTCAGGAAAAAAATGATGTTGTTATTTTATGAAAAGATTTAGATTTAACCGTTTACCAATTTCTCCGTCGTATACGCGCTAGCTATTCGTTCATACGAAAATATGCAAGCCTGTCTCTCTAAAACAATTTATTTTTGAAACAAACATATATTTTAATTTCAAACAATATTATTTTCAACTCAAGGCAATACATATATACCATTTAACGCCTTAAATTTGAGTACTTCTGTATTATTTCTAAACCAACATTAACAAGTCCGTAAAAAAAAGAATTCGACACAACAGATCATGTATGTGGCGAATGTTCTTAAATATTTATGAATGTATGGTAGTGTCATTTTATAAATATATTATACCAAAGGCAATTAACTACTTTTTGTCCATATTCTTCATAAATTTATCCTGCAGCAAATTCATGATTAGAAGGTGATATATAAATTAAGAGTATCATATGGTCTAGACACTTATGCCTTCTGGTTAAGTAACTTCGAAGGAAATATTGAATTGGTGTCGGATGGAAGAGTTTCAACCTTGAAATCATATTTGCATGTGAAAGTATATACAATTATAGGACTCCATGTTCACGAAAAAAAAGCTCATGTAAGCTGATCTGACATTTTGGCTGACATGATCCGAGCGTTTTTTGTGTTCTCAAAAAAAATAGAAACACTCTTCATTTACAGTTTTTGTTTGTCGTCCTCATCATGGAGCGGTGGAGTCCGTTGAAAAGAAGTAAGAGGTGCGACAGTCTATTTAGAATGTTTGAAAGAGCTGCTTGACCATTAAAGAAATTGATTAATTATAACAACAACTGACTGACAAATTTGATGAGCAAGATGTTTTTTTACTATCTATTAATTTTCATATTTTCTATTGTTACCGTATTGTCATATCACTTTTATTTTTCATTGATGTTTAAAACTTATAAACACGAGTGATATCTAATTTATTGTTAATCAGAGAACGTATTACCTTTAAAAACGATGATAAAAAAAAATGAATGCTCTCAACATTCATACAACATGATCAGTGTTCAATTAAGTCTTTGCTACATACTGTCGACAAAGGCTAACCTGATTTTAAATAGCAATCACATGTTTTGTCTTTGAAAAGGCTCTTAATAAGGGGCTTTTGATTAGTCCACTAGGTTTAATCTATAAATGGTTATTAAATGTTTCTATATTAAGAACACAAAACACTTAGTTCTGAATATATTAAGTGTAATCTTATGTGCCAAAGATAATGATAAAAATAGTTTCGCATTACAATAACACTTTAAATTAATAATCCGCCTACCATTATAAACATTTACGTAAAAATAAACAATTTCTTGTCATTTCGCTATGTCACCTACCTTTAAACGTCAGACATGTCTTGCAAAACCTGTTCGGTGTGTTGTCGCTTAATGACGAATTCTTGGAATAGATTTATTTATTCTAGGAAATGCAAGTGGCAGTCTAATCAAAGATGTGTAAGTTAAAACAAATTAAGGTAGAAACAGAACTTTTCCATATATGGTATCTTATCTCCAGTAGAAATCGGTGTTGATATATATGAACATTGTTAACAAGTCGCATTCAGGATATCAAACACATACATGCTTTAAATGAATCACTCTCATCAGCATTACACTTACATAACACTGAGCGAACAAGTTTGAAAAATGCTTACAACACACATTATAATTATTATATCATTATTATTGATTTTGACATCATGCTACACAAAATCAAAAATGTGTTTAAATTCAATTTTGCATTAATTAGATGCATGAGTTAACTTCTGATATTATGATTTTAACGTTATTAACTGATTTTAAGTGTTGAATTTCAAATGAATGGGACTTTATTGAAATATTTTTTCGCTTATTTCTAAGCAAGTTTTCCATAGTATACATTGTCTAAAATATATTCACTAAACATATAGGTAGACACATGTATTTCTTATGACTATCAGACTTGCGATTAGTTGTAACGGAGAAATATCGCCTCGCCCTAAGTTTTTTATGTTTCTTGTTTGGTTGTTTTGTTTATTTGATTGTTTGTTTGTGATTGTACATTGGTATATAACTGGCCAATATAATTGTTAACATAAACGTTAAAGTAATAAATGTTAAGTACATAATAAACCTAAACAGTAAACGGTATAACCGTTAGTACATGGTTATAAAATGAGCTAGTTAAATCTTAGATTGCAGGTTTTTTAATAGGCAATGTTTGACAAGGAACAGAGTTGGAGAGTTCTGAGAATTGACAACTGGACTATAGATGCGTGATTATCTTTTGTTTTTGGGCTGATGATTTTTAACGAGGAATAAGCTCGCAGTTATTAACATACTTTCAACTGATTTCAGATTATGAAGTAACAATGAAGTAACAACAGCATTGCCTTTTAATAATGACTAATAATAACAATTTGGATTGTGTTAAGCCTTAACTATCTGGTAACAGATTTATCTGATCTTAATGTTTCCCATTTAAAAATAGAATAAAAATTTAAATGATTACCTTTCCATTGTATGTGAAGAATTGCTATTCAATGTTAAAGTAAACATTTTTCATTGTACTATAATAATGTTCATATCTTCTTTTGCAAAAAAATGCGTTTTATTTCTCATTTGTTACAAAATATAATAAACAAGATCAACAAGGAAAGGCGGCATTCAATGAACGCAACCCCAATACGACCCAGCAACAAAATACAAGCTTCCAACACCACCACATGAAAACTCATTTCCCCCAAATCTATAAAATATAATTTAACAAAACATTTATAAAGCGTACTTTCATTTATACATTAACAGAAAAAAGTAATGAAATTACTCCAAATAGAATTACGTTAATAAAATTTAAACCCGAGACAATTATTCTTACTTACAATTTTGAAAATGTCTAAGTCAAGTTTATTTTCAAAATAATCTAATAACTGATTGCTTAAAATACCATTAAACGAAATGCTAAAAACTCGAGAAAGGTGATCACAGATATATACACAATCCTCTAAAATGTCCTTTGTAGGCAAAATAACTAAAATTTAAAACAAAAAGAAGTTTAAAAGAAATATTACAAAGTAGATATTGTTAACTACTACTTTAAATAGCAATAGCTTTATCTTCTTCGTTTGTTTCGTTTATTCATAACTTAAATCGTGTCGTTAAAGATTGTACAAGCGTGCCCAACTTTTCACAATAGGTGGCAGTAATAAAATGGACACTACCCTGTAAAATGTGTACTAAGAGTTAAGGGACGTGTCAGGAAGTCACAGAAAATACCCTTTGAAGCTTCTACCCGCTCCTAGTAGTTTTTAAGATACCAAATTGCACAAAGACACTTAACAAACGTGTATCGTCGACGCCGTAATTGACGCCGACACTCTGTTTGGTAAATAGCTCTCTCTGTTATTTGAATAGCCAAGTTGAAAAACGAAGGTGCACTAAACAATAATAAATGAAACAGACGACATAATTTCGAGAAATATTCATTATTTAGAAAATGCTAGTACGTATGTATGTTACTGAACAAACATCTTCTACGTTTTTAAAGATATACAAAGCTCATCCTTTGGTAAAAATTAACAATCTTTTGAAAACTATGTTATTCTTACTGAATATGTCTGATTTGAATTTTAAAAAGAATGAATAAACATTGTATCAGAAGTTGGTATTTTCTTAAAACAAAAACTGCAATTGTTTTTACCACGTGCGAAAAAAATATATTTGCTGCCCTTTGTTCATCATTACTTTACTATAATAGATAAAAGTTTATACTGCAACGAGTGTGTGAGTGTGCTTGCTTCAATGAAACAGGCAAACATTGTTTAAGTCAATGAATGTATTGTAATTGTTATTTATTATATACTCATAACTCATAAATGAAATATTGATAAATACTTCTGAAAAAAAATGTATACCTTCAATTTCCGTATTTTCATTTGTGTCTTGCCGGACTTTCTGCGCGGTTCACCCGATACACGCAATTACAGAAAGTTTTTGGAATCGTTAGGCAAAAAAGAGAGAAAAGTATATATATTATAATAAACAGAAAATTCAAGTTTTGTTTGTAATTTATACAGGATTTATTTTCATTTCATGATATAAAAATTATTTATCTGATACAAATGAAAATAAATCCTATATTTCTAGAAACAAGTTGAATATCCCCTATTCATATTATATGTAAATGAGACGTTTTGTGTTAAATAAAATAGCCAGCATAAAAAGTATTTGAATTTATTGCAGTCCAATGAAATAATTTGCTCATAAAATCAAATGTTTACGACTGTAAACTAAAAATTGGATTCATTGATTGAAATCAACTAGCTTAATATAAGCGTAAGCTGTATCATCCGATTCTATTTTAAGACATCTGTGATAAATACATTTTTGAAAATAACTTGTGGTGTGCCCTAAAGTGACAACGGTAATTGATTGAATTCAAACATAATGATATCTTTACTTCATGTCGGTATAACAAGCTTTAGAACAAATTGAATTTCAAAGGTCATGGCTCGATTCAGTAATGAATTTCTATGGCTTTGAACTTATTTCATTAATGCCTTAAATATAATCTAAAGATAAAAGAAAAAGTCAAAGTTTATCATTGACATCTTTCTTTTTGCGGTGGGAATGGTTTTCAACTTCATTTATATAAATGTTTAATTATTAGAACGCTCCGATAACCTTAATGGATGCTAATGTTAAAAATTTACTTTTTGATATTTATTGTCGAAACAGTTTTGATCCATAACGTCCATAAGGCCGAGCTAAACTAAAAACATGAAAACAGATGTCTTATTTGGGATGAAAGATGTTGATTAGATATATAATAATGCCATTTTTCCGCAGATAGAGCTATGCATTAGAATTGCTCAGAGAATATTAAAAAAAGGATATCACAAACTATGCATTTAAGAGGTTCAAATTGCAATTTTAAATTTTCTTTTATTCTTAAAGAATTCAAATCATTCGTACAAAATGATCTTATTGAATACAGTAGGATCTTATTTAACAAGTCCAAATTTAGAGGAATCAAACATGTTTCGTTTGATGTAATCGTGTCAAAGTAGATTTTGTCTTTGTCAAAATACACGGTTACTTTTGTAGAGTTGCATTCCTCCCTAACAAGCCTTGATGCAAATTGGTTTTTTTTTTATTCTTTTTACTGCTTTTCTAAGGTTTTAACATTGTGCGATCTTAATCTAACAATCTAACATAGCATGTCAATCAATTTAGGTATAATTTGTGCTCGTTAGCATAGAAAATCATAGAGCTAGTCATAAAAATCTATAAAAAAATAAAGAAAAATGCAGCAATTCTAAATAAGATTTTAGACATTAAGCAATACATTCTTAAGAATGTATCTTTACATATGTTTCATATCTTCAACAACTGGCAGTGGATATATAGATGTATAATCTACAACTAATTTGATTATTTTTAATTTACGACAATATAATAAGATAATTTATATTGATATCAGTCTATCAAAACTTTTGATGTTATATTTTATATGTACATGTAAAGTAATTTCAATAAAATGTATACCCATTTGTGGCTTGAAAAGGTGAACGAGTCACTTTTCTTAAATATTTATCATGATGGCACAAGAAAACAAGTAAGGTATTGAAGTAAATTAGTCGCATACACTTTAATGACATATTTCCCATAAAGAAATATTGTGATATGCTTTATTTATTTATAAAAGGCCCATTATGTCTTAAAAATGTTATATTTTTCCATTCTAATTTTGTTTGTATGTTACGGTTTCGAAAAAACTAAATGAATGAAGCTTATTTGTTTTGTGTGTGTGTTTTTTGTTGTTGTTGTTGTTGTTGTTTATTATTTGTTTGTCTTTGGTTGTTTTTTTTTATTTTTTTTTTATTTTCGTTAGAAATAAGCATAGTTATATAGTAATTAAGTATTTTGTATGGTAGTAAAATACAGCTTTGCTTTCCTTTATTTACATTCAGTGCTTGTTGCTATCAGTAATTGGCATCTAGATTGTTTTAATATGTTTGTAAAACACATGTTTGCCCCTATTCATTTCTGAAGCATAATGGCCTTCAAAAATATATCGATTTTAATCTGCAACTTAACTTTTGCCGTCTGCTATAATATGATACAAATCATTCATCACTTTTATAAT
The DNA here is from genome assembly GCF_026571515.1 of Ruditapes philippinarum. Taxonomy (NCBI): domain Eukaryota; kingdom Metazoa; phylum Mollusca; class Bivalvia; order Venerida; family Veneridae; genus Ruditapes; species Ruditapes philippinarum. The sequence continues at coordinate 9,224 of NW_026852497.1, forward strand.
TAAAATATTTTGTGTGCACGATTGCTTTGATGTATGTTGTTAAAATATCACAAATTAAATTTCCCAACATAAAATATCAATCACTTAGATCATGCAAACTCTAAAAGATACCAAATGTCTACTTGACAGGATTCAATTAGTGCATGGACCAAAAGTGTTTACCTTTTGTATTTGTATTTAAGCAAACGTTCATTTTCAGACTTGAATTTTTTTTCTTTTCTTAAAAATAAAACAATAATTTCAGGAGAATTAAATGACATTTTTAAACTAAAAAGCTAATGTTAACTTCTGACAATATCGTAAATCCATGGTGGAATATCTTCATGTGTTCTGAACTCATTTTCACTAGAACGCCTACTCATGGTTTTATTTTCTTTGATTTTTCTATATACATTTCGCTGTAATTTGGTTTCAAAATCACTGTTCTATCAGGTTTTTACAACTTGATGATACTACTCTAGTTGCATATTTAGGGAAAAGCTTTTTTCGACGTAGATGAAGGGATGGCTCTCCTGCTTCAGGATAATTCGTTCCACTAGTGATGCTCCAAATGCGCCTTATGCTAAAGGAAAGCCTTGATGATGTATAGTATCGAGCATTTGTATATAGGATTTTCTACCCGAACTGTAAACTATAGAGCCATCATCTAATTTTGATCTGATGAGACTTTTATATCAGATCAATAAACCGTACTTAAAACATGATCGCAAAATATTTAAAAAAAACAACACTTTTTGCTGAAATACAAAGAGTACCTTTACCGATAGTAGACGGTCACGTGTGTTAGTGATTGTTAAATTGTAACAACAACAAATAATTTGAAAACATTTATGACAATAATTAAAAATTATTATGACCCATGCAGTACACACACCATTAACGTATGGATGGGCAATATATGACACTATTACCAGATAAAAATGTAAGGCTGATCGGTTTTTGTTTTGTATTTTGTTTTTTTTTATAATAAAGATTGAAACCCAATCGTCGGATCATTCAATGTCATGTTGCCTTTACTACTTTTAATCCACAAATTTTACTTAAATCCACACAAATAGTTTTTACAATATTACTAATTAATGCTATAAAATATTACTTTTTAGCGTGAAGCGGATAAAAGGTATGAACAAAAGCAAAATTAATGTGTCTATTAGAAACACGATATTTCAGATATTTTCATTTTATATATTAATTGAATCAATTATAGTATATAATTTTTTAACTGATATTAATTGTTAAATTCTGATATACATGTATTTTTCTAAGGTTCCACATGCCTGTGATACACTAGATAAGTATTGTACATATATTAACAATAATCTCATTTTGAAATGTCTACTGAGTATAAACAAGCGCAGTATTCAGTGTTTGAGACACAATTTGAATATAAGCATATAATTGTGATACTTAGAAGGTATAAAGCTATATTTACTGTTACTTTAGAGTGGATTCTCGAACGAGTTGTAAAATAAAATGATTTATTATATAACACACGTAAAGAAATAAACTATTTTGTAACATAATTATTTGCTATTTTATGAAAGGATTTAATTTGCGTTCTTTGAACGCCGCCTTTCCTTGTTGATCTTGTTTATCATATTATCTTTTTTTAATTGCTTACCAATTTCTCCGTCGTATATGCGCTAGCTTTTCGTTCATTAGAAAATATACAAGCATTCTTTCCGACAGGTATTTTGGAAGCATTTATTCTACATTCACTACTACCGTTTTCAACTCCATGCACTATATACACTTTGGTTCAGTCCCGATGGTGGTCTTAATTGAGGGTTTATACTGTATAGCTTTAAGGTACACCACTGCTAATGGACACTATAAGGAACTGTAAAATTGACAACAAAGGACGGTTATACGCCTTAATTGTCACATGTATGCAAAAATCAATTAAGATTTAACGTGTGGTTTATCAGTTATGGACATTTTTCTAAACTTAATTAAAATTTGCTATTAGAAGGGCTTTTCTTCTGAAATGAGAAAACTCTAAATAATCTATAATATCATCATTATGAAATATGTATTACTATTGCTCATTGTTTATAAATAAACAATAACATTCGGGTAACAAAATACACGAGCAAAATGATTGATTTTAAACAAAATGTTGTTAGTATGCATAAAACGTTACCCTTACCAACCCACTCCAAACACATATATGGCCATTTCCGAAAATAAAAAATAAAAACCTAAATCAAAATATCCATTACATTTACAACAATAAGGGGCTGTTTTCAAAGTTTGCCTTTTTTTGTTAATGTATGTTGGTTGATTTTGCAAAATATAAAATACTTTTACCGTGCATTTTTAAAATTTTATTTAACTTTGAAAATATCTGGTATCATATTTGCTATTAAATTTGGCATTATTTAGCAAATAAACACCTTCAATAAATATATAATTAAAATTACACTTTTTTCTTCCTTGATACATAAATAACGTAAAAAGATAGAAAAAGAAAAAAAAGAAAGAAAGAAGTTGTTCCTTCTGGGGTTTGTATCCACGCCCCTCAGTTTCAATGCAGTTGACAAGTGATTCTAGACTATTTCAATACTCTTCAAAATGGAGGTAATTCATAAACAGTGGTCTACTTTTAACACCTGAAATAAACCAACGCTACATCAGTCTGTAAAAATAAAGTTTAAAAAAACACGTCATATATCAGGCGCAGTAATAATTATCTGAAACATCTGATTGTGTGGTAGTGTCATTTTTATAAATATAACATACCAAAGGCAATCAACAACATTTTCATATATTATTCATAAATTAATCCTTCAGCAAATTCATGATTATTCGTTGATATATAAATGAGAATATCATTTGGTCCAGACACATCTGCCTTCTGGTAAAGTAACTTCTAGGAAATATTTCAATCTTGAATACATTTGCATTTGAAGAAATTTGAAAATCCAGGACCCAATGTTAACTAAAAAAATCAATTTCAAGATAAGCTGATTCGATATTTTGGCTCACATGATCCTAAGCTTGTTTATTATTGTTCATATTTTAATTGAAAACCGGGATCATATTGTTTAAATTGTTATGTTTTCTCCCGAAGATTCTTCAATTATAGGTTTTTGCCGTCTTCATCATGGAGCGGTGATAAAATTGGTCCGAAAAGAAGCGCGTTTGAAAAGAAATAAGAGGTGCGGCAGATTATTTAGAATGTTTGAAAGAGTTGCTTGACGATGAAGAAAAAAATAATTAGGACAATAACTGGCTGACAAATTTAATGGTCAAGATGTTGTTATTATCTATTAATTTTCATATTTGTCCAATGTTACCGTATTGCAATATCATTTAATTTTTTTATTGATGTTTAAAACTTATAAACAAGAGTGATTTATTGTTAATCGGAGAATGTATTGCCTTTGAGAAATGGATACTCTCAACATTCATACAACATGTTCAGTGTTCAATTAAGTCTTTGCCACATACTGTCGACAAAGAATAATCTGATTTCAACAAGCAATCATCTTTTTTTCTCTTTGAAAAAGCTCTTTATACGGGAATTTTAATGAATCCACTTGGAATCTTCTTTAAATGGTAATTGAATATTTCTATATTGAGAACACGAAAAACTCAATTCTTAATATATAAGTGTAATCTCAAATGCCAAAGATAATGATAAAAACAGTTTCGCATTACAATAACACTTTAAAATAAAAATCCGTATTGCCTACCATTATAAGCATCTACGTGAGAAATAAACAAGTTCTTGTCATTTCGCTATGACACCTACCTTTAAACGTCAGACATGTCTTGCAAAACCTGATTTTTTTCATCTCTATTTTGTCGCTGAATGACGAATTCTTGGAATTAATTTATTTATTCGAGGAAATGCAAATGGCAGTTTAATTAAAGATGTGTAAGTTAAAACATATTATGGTACAAACAGAAATTTTCCATATATGGTATCTTATCTCGAGTAGAAATCAGTGTTGATATATATCATTATTGTTAACTAGTCACATTCAGGAAGACATTAACAAAGATAGAAGTTTCATATCAGAGCTGTAGTTATCAGAGCTGTAGAAAAAGCAAAATTAGGTAAGGCATGTGGAATTGACTGTATTCCAACTGAAGTTTTAAAAAATGATACTTCTTTGTATGTTTTACATAGTATTTTTAACGTTTGTTTTGAGACTGGACAGGTACCATTAATATGGTCCAAGAATATTATAAATCCCATTCCTAAATCTGGTTCTAAAGATCCAAAAGATCCTATGTCTTACCGTGGTATAGCTTTAGCTCCTACTATGTACAAGATGTATAGTAACATTTTAAATGAACGTATTGTAAAGTGGACAGAAAGTAATGATTTAATTGTTGAAGAGCAAAACGGTTTCCGGACGGAAAAAACGTAGTACTGTTGACCATATTTCAAGTCTTACAAATATAATTGAAACAAGAAAGAAAAACAAACAGTCGACATTCTGCGCATTTATTGATTTTAGAAAAGCATTCGATTCAGTCAACAGGTCAATTTTTTGGCGTAAACTTAATGAATGCGGAATGTCAACCAAGATGCTCACAGCAGTTAGGTCTCTTTATAAGGATATGTCAGCATGTGTTAGAGTAAATGGCATGTGTACCGATTGGTTTAATGTAAACACTGGTGTAAGGCAAGGTTGCTCTCTGTCTACTATACTTTTCAATATTTTTATCAATGACTTAGCTATTATGTTGAAAAATATGAACAAAGGAATAGCTATTGATGGCGAAAATATTTGTATATTGTTATATGCCGATGACATTGTATTGATTGCTAAAAATGAAAATGATTTACAAGATTTATTATCAATGTTAAACAAATGGTGTGAAGGAAACGGAATGGGTATCAATGTTAGTAAAAGTAAAGTTGTACACTTTAGACCAAATTCAATTCCTAAGTCATGTTTCGTTTTTAACTGTGGAAACTGTAAAATTGAATATGCTTCTAGATATATGTACCTTGGTTTAGCTTTAACCGAGCACCTAGATTATAACATAACAGCTAAAATAGTTGCTCAATGTGCTGGACGTGCCCTTGGGCTCCTCATTGCTAAGTACAAATCATTTGGTGGACTACCTTATGATGTTTATATAAAGTTGTACTATTCTTGTGTGGTACCAGTCATCACGTATGCTTCAGCAGTATGGGGTACTAAATCTTTTTCTTGTGTCAATGCCGTTCATCACAGAGCAATGAGGTTCTTTCTTGGTACTGGTAAATACACACCTATTGTTGCAGTCCAAGGTGACATGGGTTGGAAACCAATTATTATTGACCAGTGGAAATCTGTATGTAACCATTGGCATAGATGTTTATTATATAATGGTTGTAGGATTAATAAGAAAATTTTTAATTGGTCAGTTAATAAAGGTAATAATAGATGTAAAAATTGGCCATTCATTGTAAGAGATAAATTGTGTTCAATAGATTTAGATATGTATACCATGCTTCTTTTTGATAAAAATAAGATGTTGAATGATGTATGTACTGCATTGATGAATAGTCATATTGTTCAATGGCAAACTGATTTGAATAGATATACAGGTGTAAATGGCACTAACCACAATAAGCTAAGGACATACAGATTGTTTAAGAGTAGCTATGATACTGAGCTATATTGTAAACTGCAATTACCATATTGTCATAGGTCTGCGCTATCCAAATTCAGGTGTGGTGTTGCGCCGCTAAGAATTGAAACTGGGCGTTATACTAACATGCCAGTAGCTGAAAGAGTTTGTCCATTCTGTGAAGAGTTTATTGAGACAGAAATGCATGTTTTATTACAGTGCCCGTTATATAATCAAATACGTGATGTCATTTATGAAAAAGCTCAATCTGTAGACAATAGTTTTTATGATATGTCTGATAATGATAAATTTGTATTCATGTTCTCTCACCCAGACATGGTTAGAATCCTCGCAAAATCCTGCTGTGATATATTAAAAATTAGAAATAATATTTTATATAGTAAAAATTTTAAACTGTAAGTAATAATATTTAGTAATTGCAACAATTTTATTATATGACATACAATTTAAAATGTACAGATGAAATATTTCCAGTGTTTGACGTTTTAATGTTAGCTAGCATGTTATTTAGTGTCACTCAAAAGTACTATGTTACCATTTGGCTATCATTTATACAAACATGATTTTAATATTTTAGGCTGTCTAACACTGGTAATGTTTAATCTTAATATTGGTTTTACCATGTATGATAGTAATGATATTTAGTAATTGCAACCATTTTATTACATGACAAAGAAAATACCATTTAAAATTGTACAGATGAAATATTTCCAGTGTTTGACGTTTTAATGTTAGCTAGCATGTTATTTAGTGTCACTCAAAAGTACTATGTTACCATTTGCTATCATTTATACAAACATGATTTTAATATTTTAAGCTGTCTAACACTGGTAATGTTTAATCTTAATATTGGTTTTACCATGTATGATATAGTGTTTTAGATGTTTAGTCTCTTATAATTCTTATAGAATGGCTATATACATGTATTTTATATTATATTGTATATAGATGAGACTGGAATAAATAAATAAATAAATAAAATAAAAATATCAAATACAAACATGCCTTTAATGAATCACTTACAACAGTATATCACACTTGATAACACACAAAGAGAGTGTTTGAAAAATGCACACAACAAACATTATGATCATAATATTATTATAATTAATTTTGATATCATGCTACACACAATCATTTTTTTTTAAATTTCATTTTGCATTTAATTTTATTGAAACATTGATTGTTTTCGACATTAAATTTTTTTATGAATTCTGGAGAGCTTCAACGAGGAATGTTTAAAGATTAAATAATCTATCAGTTATATCAGATTATGAAGTTACATCATTATAAGCATGCACAAAATGTATGCAAACGGCTTTTAATAACTGTGTTATATAAATTTCATGCACATTGACTAAGTCATTTATACGACAAAGAAGTATTAGTGTTTAGAAAAGAATAAAAACAGACACAGCTGTAGCCAATGATATACGATATATTATTTTAAAGACTGGTTTAGATTAACATCTCCGTTTAGATTAGCATCTAAATATATACAAGAACAACCAATGTATTGTTATGTATATTTATATATTAGATGGAATGAAAGGAAACACATATTTTAATCACGCTCAGGTAAGATAATTCACATAGTCTATAAACATGTTCATATATCCTTTGCAAAAAAGATGTGTTTATTTATGGTTTCTTACGAAACATGTTTACAACACCGCCATATGAAAATACATCTTGCGCAAATATATAAAATCTAATTTAATAAAACATTTAGAAAAAGTTGATATATGTATAGTATTAAAACATTCACGAAAAAGAAAATAATATTACTCCAAATAGAATTACGTTGATACGATTTATATCCCAAGACAATTATTCTAATTTTTTTCAATTTTGAAAATGTCATGTTTTCTAGATTATGTTCAAGATAATCTAATAGCAGAAAAAAACTAAAAAGCCGTTAAAACGAGAAAGCCGATGTCATAAATATACACATATCCCTAAAATGTCATTAGTTGAAGGCAAAATAACTCAAATTTAAAACAAAAAGGAGTTTAACAAAAGATCTTGTTAAAAACTACCTAACGTAAAATTGTAATAGCTGCACTGTTCGAAGCTTTATCTTTTTACTTTCTTACATTGATTTGGAACATTATGTAAAGATTGAACAACTCAATCGTTCATTAGGGATTCTTATTTCACTCTATTTCATAAGTTATTGGAATCGTGTCATTAAATGTTGCGCAAGGTTGGAAAAGTTTTGTCGACAAGCACATGATAACTTTAAGCATATGTTGACTGTGACTTCATTACAAAAGCTTGATGTCATTACCAATAACCACCATCACGTACTCTTTATTTATGTCTTGTGCAGACATTTACTTTGCATGTTTTCATTAACCTTTATCAAAATATATCTTCACGGCATTGACTGAATGACGGACAATGATCTACCTCTAACATTTTCAAATTTGCCGTGTTGGGCTTTCTTTAGTGATTCTGTATTTATCTATTTTATGATCACATCCGTGTTATTTGTGCCGTGTGGCGGCTGTAAAAAGTCTCCCCATACATTTAATCAATGATGTTATGTTTTCGATCCTTGGAGATCGTTCAGCACGACATTATTGTTGTGCCTGTGGTATTTTTAGTTTCAACTTTTCGGCATTTTCTAGTCGGGTGGTTCCAATATTCCTACTTGAATAATGTTGAATCACCCTTAGAATAATTATGTTGCCTGCTTTTTAAATTTGTCTTTTGACGTCTTATCTGTGATACGCAGGCTTCATAACCTCTGATCCCCTTTCAAAATTCCATTTTATTTAGTTCCGATCATTGTTTTCTCGTTTAGGGCACACGCTTTTTATTACTTGGGGACCATACGCCGCTTTTCATGGAATGGCACTACTGTGTCACATTGAAGGTTCCATGATAACCGCCGTATGAACACATCTGCGGATGTTTCCAAAAAATGAAAAATTTTACTATTTCATGTTTAAATGTTGAATTCTGCTTAAGCCGGTGCTAGGGGGCGTGGACGGTAAATTGCACTTTCCAGGACCGTCCATGAACAGACTCAATCAAACCGAGCCTGCAACATTTTCAATTTTGCCGTGTTGGGCTTTCTTTAGGGATTCTGTATTTATCTATTTTGTGAGGATTAGTCCAGACAAACTTCAGGTGTCAAGTGCCGTGTGGCAGCCGTAAAAAGTTGCCCCGTACTTCACTTCAGTGTTGTTATATTTTCTGGACCTTCGGGATCATTGATGCCAACACTATAAAGTGTTGAGAATTGAGTACCGCTCAAGCCGGTGCTAGGGGGCGTGAGGGATGTTGCACTTATACATTATCCCTCATGTACAGACTCAATCAAACCGAGTCTGCAATTCTTATGTTATTTTGTTGTGATTAATGCTTCCGAGGGATCACTTTGTTTCCAGAATTTTATACTTCACAACAGCAGGTGTCAAGTGCCGTGTGGCAGCCGTAAAAAGTTGCCCCGTACTTCACTTCAGTGTTGTTATATTTTCTGGTCCTTCGGGATCATTGATGCCAACACTATAAAGTGTTGAGAATTGAGTACCGCTCAAGCCGGTGCTAGGGGGCGTGAGGGATGTTGCACTTATACATTATCCCTCATGTACAGACTCAATCAAACCGAGTCTGCAATTCTTATGTTATTTTGTTGTGATTAATGCTTCCGAGGGATCACTTTGTTTCCAGAATTCTGTGTAGTTGGCAAAACAAAATAATAACAACACATTTTTTTTCAAAATATGGAAACAAAGTGATCCCTCGGAAGCATTAATCACAACAAAATTACATAAGAATTGCAGACTCGGTTTGATTGAGTCTGTACATGAGGGATAATGAATAAGTGCAACATCCCTCACGCCCCCTAGCACCGCAAAGGCAATAACTTGAAACTTGTGTATTATGCGCAAGTACTTGACCTACCAATCAATCCGGTACTCCGGACAAGCTTTATTAACTCAGTACATGAGGGATAATGAATAAGTGCAACATCCCTCACGCCCCCTAGCACCGCAAAGGCAATAACTTGAAACTTGTACAAACTCAATCAAACCGAGTCTGCAATTCTCTTGTAATTTTGTTGTGATAAATGCTTCCGAGGGATCAATTTGTCTCCAGATTTTTGTATATTATGCGCAAGTACTTTACCTACCAATCAATCCGGTACTCCGGACAAGCTTTATTAACTCAATGGCCATAACTCAGCCAAAAATCATTCAAAATTAAAACCCGTGTTATATGCAAAAATATTGAACTACCAATCAATCCTGTAAAGCGTCATTGAAATTGAATAAATGGTATAAGAGCAGTAGTCTGGACAAAATCTAAAATATATAAAAATAATGAAAAGGCCATAACTCCGACAAAAATTATTGAACCATAAACAAGGGGCAGGACGTGAAGTGGTTGCACACTTGGTTCAAGCGAGCGAATTGGTTGCAAACTTGACAAAATGGCAAACACGGCGTGATTTTTTGAAACGGGTGAACGAATTTTTGCCAGGCAAGTGGGTTTCTTTGTTATTTTGAAGTTCATTAGTATGTCTATTCCATAATGCAATATATATACCACACTCGGTTTAAGGTTTCAGCATCCTAGATTCTGTTTTGACGAAGTTATTGAAGATATAAACTGATCATGTAGATATTTTGAAATTTGACATGTGACTGTTCTGGTCGGTTTTTCTCCTAATTTATTCGAATTTGTAAGTTTTGAACTGCATTTAACAATAACAAAATATGTTTCTGTCAATGCAGTACAAATGGTTTAGTTCGCAAGTCCGAAGATAACGTTCAATACACAAAAATATCTTGTTCAAGCACATTTTGGTTGCAGACTTATACTTCAAGCATTTTTGGTTGCAAACTTATTCTTATTCTATTGAAATCCATAGTAAAACTTTGCAAAAGGATTGTAGTATTTTATATTTATTAACCTATTTTCAATGGCAATTATTGACATTTATGTTCTTTTACTTGTTTTTGTTATAAATGTTATTTATACTTTCTTCTTTTACAACAAGTATGCACTTTATGTTTCAAATTACATGGTTCTCAGTTCAATACTTTAATCATCAGTAAAAGCCTGCAAACAAAATAATAGCACATAGAAGAAAAATATTTATTGATACTTCAATTCTAAAATATGTCATCATATGTAAAATGCAAATGAAAACAGCATACAAAACAAACGTATGTGAGAGTACTGCGCTGTATGTAACTGAATTATTTTCATCATAAACAGAAGGACATGTGCACACATACGATGTTACTCGGCAAAATTTCCAAAGTTTATCAAAACCACAATAAATGTTATTTTGTTTGTTTCGTATGTAAAAATCAGCAGTTGCTTTAGACATAAAGTATGTAAATGTACTTATAAACCAAAAGTTAAAATGACATGCTTGTTTACAATATTCCGGATTTGATGTACATATCATATATGTCAATTGGTATTCTAAAAATTATTTTGACTATTAGATCATAATATAACTGATATACGATTGGTAATTTACATTGACTGATATGTGACAAAACTACTTAAAGTCATTGTTCGAGTTAGGGAATTTGGAAGATGTTTCGATTGGTCAGTAATAAGGAACAATTTAAAGAAACATGTGAATAATGCCCTTGTGTCAATGTTAATATAGTTTGTATCTACTATACAATCAAATTTATTTCAAATCTCAAAAAAAAGAACAATAATGAAAGCTGTTTGTTGCTATTTTTTTCTTCTTTTCCTTTACTGTTAATCATGCCAAGATAAAAAAGTCCTTTAAAGAAGACTATGTAAAAAGAAAAGAAGTATATCGAGGAGAAAAAATGATGAAGATAAACACAACCGAACTTCAATTTAGCATATTGTGTTTTATATCTATTTGAAAGACCCTGTGTTAGGATATATCTGCACGCATGCACAATTTGTATATATATTTCTTATTAGATGAACGGGTATAATTGCCTTAATATTGCTAATTATTTTTAAAAAAAAGATAAGTTATTCCTCGCTAAAAATATGCATGCCACATTATTGACACAAAAGTTTGCAACCAAAAATGCTTGAAGTATAAGTCTGCAACCAAAATGTGCTTGAACAATATATTTTTGTGTATAATCTTCGGACTTGCGAACTACTAGTAAACCATTTGTACAACATTGACAGAAACATATTTTGTTATTGTTAAATGCAGTTCAAAACTTACAAATTCGAATAAATTAGGAGAAAACCCGACCAGAACAGTCACATGTCAATTTTCAAAATATCTACATGATCAGTTTATATCTTCAATAACTTCGTCAAGACAGAATCTAGGATGCTGAAACCTTTACTCGAGTGTGGCATATATATTGCATTATGGAATAGACATACTAATGAACTTCAAAATAACAATTCTACCCACTTGCCTGGCAAAAATTTGTTCACCCGTTTCAAAAAATCACGCCGTGTTGCAACCAATTCGCTCGCTTGAACCAAGTGTGCAACCACTTCACGTCCTGCCCCTTGATAAAAAGCCGATTATATGCACAACTAGATTTGTTACTGATCATTCTTATAAAGGAAAGATTAAATTACACCAGTCATTTTGAGGAGTAGCCCGGACAAGGTTTTGTGTATCTGGCAACACAAAAAAAACTTTTTTGTTCTAGGGCCATAACTCGGCCAAAAGTCATTCAATCGGAAAACCCGTGTAATATGCACAATGATTTGAGCTACAGATCAATCTTGTAAAAATTCATTTAAACTTCCAATAGTGGTATTAGAGGAGTAGTCCGGACAAACTTTAATAATAAACCAGAAATGTGTCCATAGGACACGGGTCCCCCCACCGCGCCACTGGTCTGTCAATCTTTTTACTAAGTCAAGGGAAATAATTCTACAAATACTGGATAAATCCACAAGCGAAACCCCAGGTGCAAATCTAAATATGCTGAGCAACCTGCCCATAAGGTTTAATGACTATGTCAAATCCTTTTTGAGTAACTTGCGACACAAGTTGAAAATTGCAAAAATTTTCTAAGTGAAGGACAATAACTCTAAAAATACTAAATAGATCCAGACGAAAATACCTGGTGCACAACTGCACATGCTGATCAATATTCCTGTAAAGTTACATGACTCTAGATCAAATACTTTTTGAGTTACGTGCGACACATGTTGAAAATTGCAAAATTTTACTAAGTCAAGGGCAATAACTCTGAAAATACTAAAAATATCCAGACGAAAATACCCAGGTGCACAACTACACATGCTGATCAACATTCCTGTAAAGTTTCATGACTCTGGGTCAAATACTTTTTGAGTTACTTGCGACACAAGTTGAAAATTGCAAAATTTTACTAAGTCAAGGGCAATAACTCTGAAAATACTAAAAATATCCAGACGAAAATACCCAGGTGCAAAACTATCATGCTGATCAACATTCCTGTAAAGTTTCATGACTCTACGTCAAATACTGTTTGAGTTACATGCGACACAAGTTGAAAATTGCAAAATTTTACTAAGTCAAGGGCAATAACTCTGAAAATACTAAAAATATCTAGACGAAAATACCCAGGTGCACAACAAGACATGCTGATCAACATTCCTGTAAAGTTTCATGACTCTGGGTCAAATACTTTTTGAGTTACATGCGACACAAGTTGAAAATTGCAAAGTTTTACTAAGTCAAGGGCAATAACTCTGAAAATACTAAAAATATCCAGTCGAAAATACCCAGGTGCACAACTACACATGTAGTTCAACATTCCTGTAAAGTTTCATGACTCTAGGTCAAATACTTTTTGAGTTACATGCGACACAAGTTGAAAATTGCAAAATTTTACTAAATCAAGGGCAATAACTCTGAAAATACTAAAAATATCCAGACGAAAATACCCAGGTGCACAACTACACATGCTGATCAACATTCCTGTAAAGTTTCATGACTCTAGGTCAAATACTTTTTGAGTTACCTGCGACACAAAAGTGAACGGACGGACGGAAGGACGGACGGACGGACAAGGGTAAATCTAAACGCCCGCCACTAACGTGGGGGCACAAAAATATTAAAGGGTCATACCTCATTGACAAACAATCATTGGTACTGATTATTCCTGTAAATTCTGGATGGAATTGCATCAGTAGTTTCTGAGGAGTAGTCCGGACAAGTTTTGTCCTTATATGTCTACTCCGCACAGGCGACACAAAAACTTGTTCAGTAAAATACTGAATTCAAATAGTTCGACATACCATGTCTTACATTTTTATACTCATAATTATATATGAATAGCTAGAGATATCAAAACCAAATGCCTTTAAGTTAGGCTTTGTGTTTATCTTCGTTACATTCAATTCTTGAAAATGCTCTCATTACATATCTTTTATGTATGCATGTAAAATATTGTTTAATCAATGCGCTGTTTGCATACGATTTATTAATAAACATTTGTTATGTTAGAAAGAAATATTTATTATCAGAATTGTTTTACATCATTAAACACTTAACACAATCTATAAATGACTTTCCGTAACACAGAACTATTTAGTGATTGACAGTGATAAAAGGGGCATAACTCTAAAGTAAATGTAAAGGAGAGTTCTAACTATTCTGAAATGAAATATAAAGGATAGTTCTTACCATTCTAGTAGCTCTAGGGATAGTTTTGACGCTATAAAGTATAGTTCTAAAACAAAAAATACAGGAATGAGGGAAGCTTTTTAATTCTTAGGTTTATTTGTTAATAAATTTATGACAAAATATATAAAGTCAAACGTACAACAAGTAAAAGGGACACCTTAAATAGAAATTATTTTTTTTTCGAAAAATCACAAATATAAATATGCTATAATTTAATTTCAATGTTTACAAAATGGGTATTTTCCTAATGTCTTCAAGAAAACATTGTCATGTCATTGTTATGCAAGCATTGCTGACATTTCTTTTTGTATTCAAAACTTAAAATTAACATAACTTCGCATGTTAAACAGACTTACTCTGGCCGAGCATCGTTTTAAAAGAACAATTCTTGTTAAAAAATTCTTTACTGAATAATTGCATATATCTTAGATTTTTTTTATTTATAAATTTTATTTATCCAAATGAATGAAAATGACTAGAATTTAATAGGATCTATGTCGGAAGAAAATATGTTTTATATATATGAATAGTTAGCCACGGTAGGTTATATATTAGTACATATAAGGACTTTCATATTTTAATACATTGATTTTTGTTTTGTTTAATATTAAATTTTATCACGCACTCACGCATTTGTATTCAAATAAAATTTATGCATGTAGAAACATATCAAAATGTTTTATGCCTTGAAATTTAAGATGCGTACGATTTCTCGGTCATAATTTAGAGTTGGTATCACATTTACGGAGATTTGCATCTATAATCTTTTAGCATAATGATTCTATATTATTATTCACCAAATGTGTTCATAAACAGCGACTTTGTATTGCGTGCAGCGGGAAATACTCTAAAACCTTTGACTGGTTTTGACATAATCGCTAATGACGTTGTTACAGCTGTAAGCTCATTACTGGTTACATGTACTGATAATAATGTGTTGTTATAGTTTTTGTTTGCTTGTAAAGAGGACAGATTATGCATTAATATAGTTTTGTAAATAAATATGAACTTTAAAAATACTATTGAATCTGCGGCTAAATTCCGTGTACATCTGGTTCATTCCTCATTAAAGTCTATATCATAGCGTGCAGGGTAGTTTTGATGGCGTCACCAAACAAATTATACACGGACAACCTGGCCAAAAAAAGCTTGTTATTTTGTCCTCTGACAGCTTAATTAATATTAACCCAAGTTCTTATTTTTTATTTTGATTATATCTGAATTCTTGTAACAAATTGTAAATCATATTTCAACTAAAGGTTTATCATTTCGACGATGTCTTGTTACTTAAAAAGTTTGAAATGAATATATTGAATATTATTTTGATATATACAATTTGTTACCTTAAATAGTTGTAACCTCAATTGAATAATTAAGTTTGCCCATATCAAATAAACATATCACATCAAATATAAGATATAGAAATGCTGAAAAGTTATCTCTTATTGGACCAAACACATTTTTTGCTGACTTGTAACAATTTCAAATACAGACAATATTCATTTCTTTCCTTAATTGACATTCTGTATTTGTATGTTCTCTCAAGAGCATTTTATCTGAATTAAATGCAATAAATGTTCAGCATTCTTGTTGCTTCATGTAAATTAAAATTGGGATCATTGTTAAACAATCTTATGTTGTCTCATTACCACAATGATTCAAATATATGTTACATAAAACAAGGAGAAACAAGGGATCATATCAAAAGTAATATCGGTGTCTTTAGATGACTGTATTCCAGATTTTAAATTTTCAGCATTTTAGAAAATGATAGGGCAATAAGCCGTCATTATTGTACGCAACACATTAGGTCCAAGTTGTTACACTTTGAAACAAAGTCTCGTTTTTATGAAACGAATGATTAACAAGAGAGAACGGCTTTCACTGAACGCTGTCGCAAAAAAACAGTCATTAAGTGTCAACGGTTAAACAGCAAACACTGCAGCAAGATACAGTAGAAAGACACAAGGGCGGGGGAATTTAGATAAGGCGTACCATTTTGTAAGGATACTTTAACACAATATCACCACCGTGTGATTTCAACAACAATGGTTGGCTTTATAATTAATCGTGGCCGAGTGATCAATGCCTTTTTCTTCAAACCATTGGCCCCTCTCTGTTGTTAGCTTAAATCCTGCAAGTGACGTATGATTTTTTTGTTCATGTGAGGAATCTATCCAGCTGGCTAACGGAACGTCGGTGATTCTCCACGGTTTTCTTTTGTGCTTTGAATAATACATGTAGACGCATCTGAGGTACCCAGTTAAGCTGGAAAGTCGCCATATTACGATTGCAGTATTGAGGCGACTTAATCCCCACCCCCACCTTCCGTCAAAATAAGGAGACAAAGAAAGAATTATTTTCTCATCATATATAAATAACTGTTTCAACTTACTTGTTATCTGTTTTGAATAAAAGTTAGATATCTTGCCACAACAACGATAAAAGAAACAAGCAAGATTTTATACATCATACTTTTCATATTTTCACATGATTATATGAAATATTAGCTCATCAAGGAAAGCATCGAATTACATGTAGTACTGAAAGTATCGCTCATAAATCTCCGGGCGAGGCAAAACGAATGATATAAAATATAACGGTATAATATATATGAATGTAAATGTTTAATATGATAATCTTTTCGCGTGTGTATTATGTACTATCAATGTTAGATTTAGCTGAAAGTTAGTCGCAACAAGAAAGGTGACACAATTGAAAGGTGACACAATTGTATGGATAACGGATTGAGCGTTACTGAATAGCCATTGTTCTTTACAATAGAATGCTTTAGTCCGCGGTCGTACGTTGTTAAATTTAAAATATAATTATACACAATTGTACGTAAAAAAATACATCAGATAATAAGTTTAAAGAATAGCAATATAAATTAATTTTGATGATCTTGTTGACTAAGTAAAACTATTATAGAAATCTATCAGATGTCGTAAGCAGGGACATTTAAAAATATGTTATACACAGTAATGGTAAATTTTGTTATCCATCACGGTACCCTCGGGTGAAACTATGGAATACCGTAAGGGCTATCGTTGTTATACTTTATAATCCATAGGGCGACAGCGCATTAGTCCGATGACTACAACACGACAGTGCGATGACGACAATGCGATAGCGACAATGCGATAACGCGATGACGACAGTTCGACCATGCGACAATGCGATGGCGACAGTGCCATAATGCGATGGCGATAATATGTTAGTGCGATAATACCATCGCGTTGTCGCCATCGCTATTTTATTTTCCAAATGTTAATTATGTATCCAACGAAATTGCCTTTGATAATTTGGCCTGGGCAAGAATTTATTTTGAAGAATGTCAAGTTCACAGTGACACCTGTTATGCTCAAAAACTGATAAAAAATAAGCATTGATTAATGTTACTTAGAAGGAACATTAACAAAAGGCAAAAAGCATATATGTAGTATAACACCAACTATTATGATTATTAATTTTGTATCAAAATTTAAAATTTGACTGTTACATTTCATATAGTGTAAAATATATAGCAGCAACGGAAATCACGTCTTAAAATGTTTAATTGTAAAGTGTTATGTTATGTAAATGTTAACATATGTTTTTCTTTGTTATAAAATTATTTTAAATATAGCCATGCAAAATTTTATGACATCATACGATTGTTTTTCCTTTAAGTAAATAATGCTGTAAAGATGATGCATTTCATAGTGCATGTATGCATGCACGTATGTATTCTAGGCTTAAACAGGGTCCATCCGTCCTTTGAGGCATTGAGACCCCGGACATATATATAAACAAATGTTTTGTGCGTATTACAGTGCTCAGTGAGATTTGACCAGCATGTCAGTGTGTCAGTGTGCAGTTAAAACCAAATAAGTAAACAAACAAACCAGTCCTGTCCGAATAAAATTAATCTTATGATAAATTTACGTAGTGAGTTAATTAATTTCTTTACCTTAATTTTTTTA
>NW_026852498.1:0-29822 GCF_026571515.1 Ruditapes philippinarum
ATTTATCATAACGGTTTCATTTTGTATCAATTACAACAGTTCTGTAGTAAACCTACAAATACTATGATAGGTTAATGAAAGAAGAAACCAAATACTAACATCAACTTGTTTCTCCCAGTTTTTCATCTTGCGTTTCAATGCTTGTACTTGTGTGATTAGTCCTACAGCTTCTGATGTGTTGGCAGTGTCTATAGATTGTTGTTCTAGCTCAGATCGCGACTTCTGTATGTGAGAGTGGAACTCGGTCATCTCATTGCTCAACATACCACCAAACCTGCTCAGTACATCCTTGTGCCAGGAGTCATATTTCAGTGTCACCTTGGACTGGACTTTACCAAACTGTACAATAATTGGACCAATCTCTTTCTGGGTCTCAGAAGTGTCAAAAGTCTTTCTTGCTGACCTAATGATATATACAGTATTTGAAAATCTTGTTCTGTGAAATCTTTTAAGTACAATTAACTCCAACTCATACAAATCTACAAGAAAGATGATTCAATTGAGTAAATTTTCAATTTTATAAATCTTAATGGTGATATTATTTTTCAATAATATCACTATTTGCCTTGGTTAGAGTATGATTAAAATTGGCAGAAAACATCCCCCATATCATATTACACTAGGTATGAGCCTCAGTTACACTTACTTGATTTGTTCCAGTGTTGTCATCCATGTGGGTAGATCTCCCATCCTCTGATAAAGACCATCTGGTGTAAGATCCCACAATGCCTGGTACCTCAACCATACCTACAGTGTACAGGTCATATACATTAACATATGTAACTAAAGTTGTAATCACAAAATCAATGGCCATTTATTTAACATTAAGTGTACCTTTTTATTTGTGACCTCTCAAAAAGAAGCTTTATTATACAAATTAAAACCGGATATAGAATGACATTTTTTACACATAAATTCAGTGAAACATTAATCCAAACTTTTTGATTATTAAGAAGATTGTTTGAAGGATAAAAGTAAGATTTCAAATTACTATAATAACAGAACCATCATAGGAAAGCTCCTAAAACTGCAAGGAGCCTATAGAAACTTATAGGCACTGTCTACTGCTACATTAACTATAAATAAATCTACACATACCTCCCCAAGAAGTTTGCATAAAATTGAAAAATTAAGAAGCTTAGGAATTTATAAAAGACTAAATATGACAGAATGTTATGACATATAAGAGTGAGTGTTACCATGATATAGTTCTCCATTTCTTTAACAGTTTTCTGTATAGCATAGTAAGATTCCTCAATGACTTTCATTCCACCAGGTAACTTTGTTAGAACATTCTTGTAGGTGGCAGCTGCCTCAGATTCTACATCCAAACCAACCTGGAACAAAAATACAATTTTTACAGTCTGTAATAACATTAAATTTAGTAATGCCTTTGTCACACTATGAGTTTCCTCTGCACTGATATGGTATTTCTTCAGATTTTTAGACTGCCATGAGACTGCAAAATGTTATGTTTATGAAAATAGAAAAATGTCATGAGGACCTCATAACATCATTTGGCCTCCACAGTGTCCTAGGTGATTGTCAATGCTCTTACGGAGCTACCAGCATCCACTGCATGCACTCTGCTTTTACTAACATTACTGTCCCTAGAATTGAAGGAAAAGGGGAAAGAAAGAATGTGCCTCAGATTAGACTCGTATAACAAACCAATAAAAATCTCATAATTTCAGAGCCATTTATATTTCAACTAAAAAAAATACTGAAGATATACAAAGAAGGTGCTTACCTGGTATCTAGAGTGCTTTATCTTAGGAAGACTGGTTACAATGGCTTCCCAGCCAAACAGTTCCTGCATGATGTTGACTCGAGCTTCTTCAACTGGTGGGTTAACATAGATCAGTTGATTTGTTATACGCAACTCATGAATCATTGGCTGAAATCAAAATAAAACATCTATACTAGACTGGTTTGATTTTGGGAAAATGTTCATCCTAACGGCATTTTTTAGTACAAGCAGGTAGTTGGGCTTACTTACCTATTTTGAGTACGCTGAATTCATTTTTTGCTCTACCAAGGCTGTATTTTAAGTCCTTTACCTTTAAAAATCAATTTCAATATGGCTGCCATTGAATTTTTTAATTTTACTTTAATTCTCGCATGGGTGATATATATACACATTTTGTGGCATTTTAATTTAAGGCTTTGTTAATTTTAGTCTACTGAAGTGTGGACGAGAAGAATAGATGCAAAAACAATAAAATTTATTGCGGCAGCCATCTTGGATTTCAAAATGGCGGATAATTTTCTATGTTTTATACACTGTATTATAATTAAAGTTAACAAGCGCAAGAAGGCATTTTACTAGGCATGTTTTCTTTTATTAGAAGTGCAGTGATACTAATTAAGACTTCCAAGCGAATACTTTGAAAAACATCCATTAAAACTACAAACTTAATGGTGCAAAAAGGTCACAATTTATACCCTAATACAACGTAAATGAGAGTTATATTTGCGTTCACTTTTGTCATTAGATGTTTAATTATACTTCTAAGAATACAATGCCTGTTCTTTAAATTATTGCGATGTTTTTTAAAACTATCGTCCTGAGGGGGGACCTGCTCAAATATCTGTCCTTCTGTCTATCTGTCCGAGCGTCCTCTTGTGTCAGTTAGGGGTATTTGCTATCACAATTTGGCTTTTAGATTAATTCCGTATACCCCCGACCTATAGGATGAATCATTAATTTTGGGAGGCAAAAGGCTGCTTTTGGAGTAAGAAAATAACATGAAGATAATAGACATCTTCACAAATCTCCCAGTAAGAGCTTGTCCCTGTCAGTCCGTTTTTAATCCCGTCCATATCTGTCATTTTTGGATAGATTTTGAAATAAATTGCATAAATGTGTGGCACATTGATACAATGTCATAAGATAGACCCAGTTGTGAAGCTCAACTCCTCAAGTTAGACTTGAAAGTGCTTGAATAAAGATGTGCATTTTAGTATGCTGTCATTTAGAGATGAATTTTGAAATAGTTAAGCATAAATATACGGCATATAACGGATTGGGAAATGATATACTTTATATTATTACTTAATCTTAAAACAGGGATACCATGAAAATTGTTTGTTTATTGCTTATGTCAATGACAATTGCGCAAGAACATGTACTGGGACGTGTAATGTTTGAGAGCCAATTCAACAGTCCAAAGATAAGGGTCATGTCTATCAAGAAAGGCAATTTTGTAAAAGTTCATAAGTGGGGAACCCGGTCAACAATTTTTCATGCACGACCTGATATTTAAAAAAAGTCTTTGTAATAGGAATTGCCATCCAGGCTAGCATTCGAAAATTTTTTTTTCATGAAATAGACTACTTTCCTGAATAATAGAGTTAAAGTTTCTTCTTGTAAGAAAAATATTCCATATGGTGTTTATCCCATAGAAGCCTCTACATACTAGTGCCGAGCTTCGTGCGTGATGATAGTATTTCATTTGCTTATATGTAACCCGACAAGAACATGGTGGTTGAGGCCCCTGTGTTAGGCCGTTTTTCGTCTATTTTGTTATCATGTCATATTAAATTATCTGTTTTGATTGGCCTAGAGCAGGCGGAGTTCGGGTAAAATTATTTGAATCTTGTTAATTGTATATGCCGCCGTCCTCCTGGAACGACAATAACTTTGCACAAATGTGTAATTTGAAAAGGTCGTGTCATGCACAAGCAGCAAGCAGGGTAATGTCTACAGTAAACTTCTATATCATAAATCATGATATAAACGTAACAAGATGTTTGTGTCCGATCTATAACTTTCTCATTAATTGGTGCCTTTTGAAATAATTCATAAATAATAAAAAAATGCATAAATATATGGCACATTTGGACAATGAGTCACATGTAAAACCCAGCGGATGATGTAAATCAAAGACCAAAATCATACTTTCCCTTCGAACAAAATATTTCCATAAAGTCTCTAAAAAGTCTGGTTAACGATTTTGTCATTCATGGATGAATTAAAAATCATTTTTGGATAATTATGGCGTCTCTTTATAAGACGACAAGTAGCCGACAAAAGATCCAAGGTCACACTTATATTTCAAAAGTCATGATATGAGAGTGCATTTGAGGCCATGTCCAGTCCATTTATGTGTTATTCAGTGGGAGCTAAGAATAAATACGTGGTACTTTGAAACAATTTGTCATGAGTGAGAAAAGAATTATCGCATAAAGTAAGATATCAGACATTAAAGGTCATATTTCATTTCATATAAATATTTTGAAGGCCATGTCCGGTCATGAATTCTGTCATTCGATGGATGGATATTGGCGTAACTAGGCATAAATTTATGGCACGTTAGGACTACTTGTAATGCTTTAACACTTGGTTGATAGCTAGATAGGTCAATTTAGAACATTGATGGTTGTGTCTATATCTTTGTCATTTATTCATGGATGCTTTTTAAAATAATAAGAAATACTGATGCTATAAATAAATGCTTCTTAATGTTTCTAATATTGGTAAAACTTGTAAGACTACAGTAACCATGCTTTCAATGTAAAAAGTGGAAAACAAGATTAACAAAGAAAGGTGGCATTCAATAAACGCAGCCCAAATACGACCCAGCAACAAAGGTAATGGAACCTTAACTGAGCCGAGCTTCGGAGACATTTCAAGTGACACGCCCTTCTTTATCTTTGTTTTACATAATTGTCAGGGTAGTCCAAAAATAGTTGGTACAAATTTTAGTGACTAAAATTACACTAAGAAATACCAAAGTAATTTTATGGGGGTGATAGTTGAAAAAATATGAGATATAATGATATCAAAAATATGTTACATCATAATGGAATTAGATACTCATCAATTTCTTGAAAGATAGCCAAGAACAAAATAAGTATGAAGATTTGAATATATCTTAGTTACTTGGATGATTTTAAAACATGAGATTGAATAAGGTGCAGCGTCCTTTGCAAAGAGACAATACAAATGTAGACGTTGATATTAACTAAGACAATGAATAAATACCAATGAATTAAGACAAAACGCAAAAAAAAACTCGTAGTTTCAGTTAAGTAAATAAAATTTAAAGACATAGGCTTCGACGGCATATATTTACATAATTTAGTAGCAAAAAAAGCCAAAATGCTCTTATCAAGTCATTCTGTGTTAATAAAAAAGTGTAAACAGCAGTGAATCGTCAATATATTAATTGTAGAATTGGTATCAATTAACTGTCTTATCTTCTATGTATGTACTATCATCAAATACCCGCGATAGACCTATAATGTTTTACTCTATATTAATCACTTACCGTAAGACAGTGCAAGCTCGTAGACTGTTTATGGTTCATGTTTGCGAGACTTTTTTTCAAGGTGAAAGATAATACTAGTAAAGATTAAAATGACTTTACCATTTATTTGAGTTTATTTCAATTAAAAAATAGATGATCTGTTTTAAACCATGTATAGGCATGTTTAACGTTTGATTGATAAATACGACCCTTTATAAAGTAGCTATATCAATACAACAATAAAAAGTATCGTATAAACATATCTGCGGATGTTTCTTAACTCAAATCTCACAATTTCCCCCTTTGATATATGAATTTTGCGTGGGCCGGTGCTAGGGTGCTTGGACCGTACTTTGCAATTTCCAGTAACGTCCATGTACAGGCTCAATCAAATCGAGCCTAAAACGTTTTCAATTTTGCCGTTTTGATCGCTGTTTTTGGGATTCTGTTGTTGTTTTTTTTCTATTTGAAATCGGGTCGTACAAAAGTTATTGTTGCAAAGACATGCAGGCTCAAAGATATAGTCGCTGACCTGTGAAGATGACAGGCAATTTTTAAAATATTTACATACTGACCTTGACTCTTGACATTCAAATTATAAAATGATCTAGTGTCCATAAAGGTTTACACAAATGCTATTCTACCAAAATACAGATTACTTAAACATCTAATGGTAAATTAAAATGAGCAGGTTTTATGTAAGACATTTTGGATCTCAGATACCTGATATAGATTAATTGTCCAAAAAGAATGACCTGTGATAGTTTAAAGTAATGATGTAAATTAAAGTGTGCAGTATACCTACACAGTGTGTACAATTCGACATGACATGTTGCTCATATCATTATTTAATTTTTGATACTCGTTCCTACAGAAGGATCCATTTGTTTAAAAGTACTTTACTTATATTTATTAAAAAGGTGCATGTCCATTTTGAAATAAAAAATGGCCGGCATAGCAGTCAATGTGTAAAGCATGTATAATTATCAGCCAATTATTCGTTTAAGTAATTGAAACTTTATTCCATGTAGATTAACGGAAATACGATACTATATGTACTAGAAAAAATATTTTATAGTAGATGGTAAAGGACAATGGCGGCCATTTTGATTTGACCTTTTGAAGGTCAAGGACTTCAAGTACAGCCGTGGTAGAGCAAAAAATGGATTCAGCATACTCGAATTATGTTAAAACGATTGACTACCAGCTTATACTAAAAAATGCCGTTTGACTCTTAACGGAGGGTCTTTTCTGAAAATTAAACCCGTCTATACTGTCTCATGAAACACTGAAATATCAGTAGAAAAAGCATTTCTTAATGATTCTTTCTCTTCAACAGTGAAACAAACAGTTCTCTAAGTTAAACAGTACCAGACAATTTATTAAACAACTGGTAACAAATTTATCAATACATAATTTTTAGCTAGAGAGGAAAAAAAATTCACTTAAGAAGTAACAATCGCCTTTGTGCACTCAAACCTATTAGATCTCACTTAAAAGGAATAAATCTTGATTTCTTTTATTAGAATGTGTTTATGAAAAGTTTACCTTGATGTTTGGTTCTCCTCCAAGTTTCATGCTAGCTGATTGTGGTGTATCGGTATCCATACTGTAGTCAACATGATCTTCTTTCTTACCCAGTAAACATTTGTTCCAGGCATCTAATGCTATCTCTAGACGTCCTGCAAGTCTCTTCTCCACCTGTTATATACAGAAAAATAATTATATTCATATACAAATCTATTATATAAAATGACACATCAATGAAATACTGACATTCAGCATCTGCAATTGCTTGCATTTAACTACGCCTAAATAAATTTTAAGTTCATATACATTCATTAATCTGTCTTCTACCAATGTCAAAACAAAAGTTATAACAGTTTGTTAACAAAATAAATAACATAATATCCACAAACCTCATCATCGAGCCTGGCTACCCACTGTGGTAGGTTAGAGTAGGAATGTAGACTAAGATTGTCTACAGCTTTCTGTATCTTGCCCAGTATCTCACTGAATGTTGTACTACTGTATGCACAAGTCTCTAGTGACTTTACCTCCAGATCTATCTCCTGTTCCATAGCTAACAAATCATCCACCTATAATATCATCACATAGCTTATTACAGTTATGTCAAACAATTGATGGTATAAATGCATTAATATCAATTTAAAACTAGAACTCTGCGAGTCGGATGTGTCGCCTTTTGAACAATGTAGTTTAGGGGAAAAATGGCCAGGACAAAAATGAAATATGAAAAATAACAAAGGGCAATAACTTAAAAAATAATAAGTGCAGAGCAGCATATCTGTGCACTGCACTTCTAATCAATAAGATCTATCATTCTATGATGTTTCAAGTCCATAGCTTTCATACTTGAGGAGAAATGACCAGGACAAAAATAAAGTAAGAAAATCAACAAAGGGCAATAACTCAAAAAATAAGAAATGCAGAGTATCAGTTCTTATGCACTGCACTTTTTCTTAATGAGATCTATCATCCTATGAAGTTTCAAGTCCATAACTTTTATACTTTCGGAGAAATGGCCTGGACAAAAATTAAGTATGAAAATTAACAAAGGGCCATAACTCAAAAATTAAGAAATGCAGAGTACCGATTCTTGTGCACTGCACTTCTTCTTAATGAGATCTATCATCCTATGAAGTTTCAAGTCCATAGCTTTTTTAGTTGAAGAGAAATGGCCCGGACAAAATTAAAGTATGAAAATTAACAAAGGGCAATAACTCAAAAAATAAGAACTGCAGAGTACCGGTCCTTGTGCACTGCACTTCGGGTTATTGAAAGAAGCATGCATACCAAGTTTGAAGTCAATCAGACTTATAGTGACTGAGTTATGCTCTGGACAAGCTTTAGGGGACGCCGACGACGCCGACAATGCCGCAGACACTGACGCCGCCGACAAAAGTAACCCCTATATGTCACCTTTTCAAGGCGACACAACTAGATAAGACTGAAGTCCCCTCTATATTCCAAACTTCATATTTCATTAATAATATATAAACCCTATTAAAATTTTCTTCCAGTTTCTTTCCTTTAAGTTTTGATGCAGAATTGTTTAACTAAATGTTGTAGTAAAAATATCTTACTTTTTCCTGGAAATTGACCAATGTGTCAGCAAGTTTTTGTACATATGGGTCTAGTTTGTATGATTCCCACACAAGCTGTACTCCCTGTAAAATGTATATATAAAATCGTATAAATACAGTTGTGTAAGAACAAATGTAATAAATTAACACACATTCTTCAATAAAAAATCTTTAAAACAAATACAAAACAAATTTCAGCAGATATTCACACTTAAAATAAATACATAAAACACCAAACTCGTTTTTCTGTTGTTTTTTTCTTCTTAATAAAGTATTACAGACATACATGACTAAAGAATGAGTTTTGACAAACCTCTTCAATAAGTTTCTGGACCTCCTTGTGAAGTCCTGCTACAAGTAAATGTATTGATGGACGTTCATCAACTTTTTCTAGGGTTTGCTGATAAGTGCGAACACTCTCAAACAGCGACATGGCAAACGGGTAAAGTTGGTTCGCTTGATGAGCCTTGTTCACTATAGATAGTGGAACTCGAAAACCCAGCCATTTCATGTTTCTCACCTGTAATTATATTTAACAAGTTTTAAATATCATTCAATTCATATCTTAGTTTATAATGTTATTTTCATTCTAAGCAATTTTTCCAAATGAAAAATTTTAAGTTATTATACATCAAGTATTTTAATGTTTAATTCTATAACATTTGGTAAGAGATACTGTGAACCAAGTTTGGTGATGATCCATCCATTTCTAATGAGCAGTCATTGAGAAATAATGCCATTTTTAGGTCATGTGACCACTCAAAGGAAGCTGCCAAACTTTATTCCAGCAAAGTTGATAGAGAAATATCTTTCATTTATATAGTAGCAGTAACTTAGTAATTTACATTTATATATCCAAACTTACCTCCTTAGAGAGAGTAATGATGTCTTTCTGAAAGTTAACACCCAGTTTGAGAACATTTCCTTTACCAGGAATCCTTGACTTGATGCTGGTTATTGTGAAAATTCTACCAGACACCTGTAGCTGTCTCTGAGTCACCTACATACATAATATATAGTTAGTGAGAGTGTTTGAAATACTTCTAATCTGATAACATTCTTGAATTTAATGTTGATGAAGCTGCAAATTGTTGTATGTTCTACATTAAAAGACTACCTTACTATAAAATAATTATTCCTCTTTGAACAAACAAATAGAAAGACATATTAACTGTGTATATATATATATTACTGAAAAACAAAATGCCATACTAACTTTTCTAGACCAATCTTCAAAGAGTTCCTGGGTGTTAAGTTTATTTCTGAAGCTATCACCATCAGCCTTCAATTTCTGACCTTCAACATGATTCTCCCATCCTTTACCAAGAACATCTTCTACACGCCTCAAATATGCAGTCAATTGTCGTTCAATCTATAATATACAAACATTCAATTTAAAATATGCTGATAACATAACTTGTATTGAAACAAACTTATCTATGAAGCTAACTTGTAAAATAAATAAAGCTGACTTGAATTTCTTCTTCTTTTTTTTCCTGCATTTAATTCATGTTAAACATTTTTTATCACAAGTTACAGAAGGGAAATATAACATTAATTCAGCAGATAATATTTCAATTTGCTGCCGAATTTAAGTACATCCTACTTGCTTCTGTTACAATTACAATGGTTTAAAAGAAGATTATTGTAAGACAATGTCAAAGAGTCATACCTGTCTAGCAAAGATGATACTACCAGATACTGAGGGGAAATCTCTAGCCTTGCTCATTCTACATGTCTTACTTTGTGGATATTGAACCTGGGTAATAAAATATGTCAAAATCATAGCATTGCTTCAAATTTGTCAAATGTGTGAACAAAATTATGATATCAATGCATTTGTTCTTTTCTATAAAATACTAAATCCCATTTTTATATTAATCTAAGTAAGCCAAAATTAGTTAATATTATATTACCTGTATCATTAACACCATTTCTACATAATCACAACAATAGATAAAATTGAAATAATGCAGCTCAATTATCGAGTTAATGTACAGAAATATCCTTCTAAAGATACAACAATAAAAAACAAGAAACATGGCAATGCCATGAAACCAGGTTTTCAATTATCACCATTGTAGATAAATATGTTGTATTTGAAATACAAATACAAGCAACAAACAATGTAACTATGTGCAATGTAAAACATGAATAATGTAGGAGGAATTGCCACTGAAGAAGTGTTCACTATATATTCTGTATAAGGGAAAAAAAAAGGGCCATAATTAGGTCAACAATTATCCAATCACAAAACCCCGACAATATGTGCCAGGGCGCTTGGTGACAAAGCTTCTGTGAAAGTTTGAACAAAATCCGTTGAGAAATGTAGGACGAGTTCAGCACAGAAGAATTTGTTCACTATATATTGATAATTCTGTATAAGGAAAAAAAACAAAGGGCCCATCACAAAACCCAGACAATATGCGCCAGGGCACTTGATAACAAAGCTTCTGTGAAAGTTTGGTCAAAATCCGTTGAGAAATGTAGGAGAAGTTGCGCACGATAGAAATTGTTCACTATATATTCTGTATAAGGAAAAAAAAAAAGGGCCATAATTCGGTCAAATATTATCCATCACAAAACCCTGACAATAAGTGCCAGGGCACATGATGACAAAGCTTCTGTGAAAGTTTGAACAAAATCCCTTGAGAATTAGAGGGAGTTCAGCACAGAAGAAATTGTTCACTATATATTCTATATAAGGAAAAAAACAAAGGGCAATAATTAGGTCAAATATTATCCAATCGCAAAACCCCGACAATATGTTCCCAGGGCACTTTGGTGACAAAGGTTCTGTGAAAGTTTGGTCAAAATTCGAGGAGAAATGTAGGAGGAGTTGCGCACAGAAGATATTGTTTCACTATATATTCTTTTTAAGGAAAAAAACAAAGGGCCGTAATTAGGTCAAATATTATCCAATCGCAAAACCCAGACCAATATGCCCAAGGGCAATTGATGACAAAGCTTCTGTGAAAGCTTTTGGTCAAAATCCGTTGAGAAATGTAGAAGAGTTGCGCACAGAAGAAATTGTTCACTATATATTCTATATAAGGAAAAAAACAAAGGGCATAATTAGGTCAAATATTATCCAATCGCAATACCCAGACATTATGCGCCAGGGCACTTGATTACAAAGCTTCTGTGAAAGTTTGGTCAAAATCCGTTGAGAAATGTAGAAGGAGTTGCGCACAGAAGAAATTGTTTACCCGCCCGCCCGTCGCCCGCCCGCCCATCCGCCCGCCGCCGACATACCTCAATCTAATAACCAGTTTTTTCCTTCGGAAAACCTGGTTAATGAATAACAAAATTTTTATGTCTTCATTGTTTTAAATGCATCTTAATTGTTATATGGTACCTTGAACTTTTCATGTAGAGACTCGATGTCATCTTTCACCCTTTGCATGAGCTGTGTCTGATATTCACGAATAGCTCCACGAATATGTGGTCGTACAAACAGAGCATTGAATCGCGAGAAGATTCTAAACATTTCATTGGCATTCTTGGCTGTACCTAGCTGGTCACGTAGTCGTGCTGTAATTCTTGTCTCTACTCTATCTATCCTCTCATCATACCTAGTAAATATAACATATTGTTTATAAACTCTATGTCAACAACAATTAAATATTAATACATGCTATATAAACAACCATAA
The DNA here is from genome assembly GCF_026571515.1 of Ruditapes philippinarum. Lineage (NCBI taxonomy): Eukaryota > Metazoa > Mollusca > Bivalvia > Venerida > Veneridae > Ruditapes > Ruditapes philippinarum. The sequence continues at coordinate 12,015 of NW_026852498.1, forward strand.
ACTATTAATACATTCTATATAAATATACATCCATAAATTTTTGTTAATAAACTTTTAATACATTCTATGTAAACAACCATGAACTTTTAATACATTCTATGTAAACAAGTTACAACCATAAACTATTAATACATACTATGTATACATCCATAAACTGTTCATAAACTATGTGTAAATAACCATTAACTGTTTATTAACTATTTATACAACCATTAACACTATAAAATCTATGTTAACAACCTTAAAATGTGTATAGACTATTAAAACAACTTTTTATGAACTAAAATGAACTGTTTATAAACATAACCTGTTAATAAACTCAATGCAAACAACCATTAACTGTTTACAAAATATAATTAGTGCTTTCATATCTTTGTAAAGTTACACTTCATTAACAGATATTAAGAAGTAACTTGAGAATGAGGGCAAGTATTTAAAAACACTCTTCATATACTAAATTGAGCTTTAAAACACATAAACAGTGGCATAGTTAATTTAAGGTTTCTTTCCACATAAAAAACAAGGAAACAAGTTTGAATAAAAGAGATAAATGTAACCATACCTTTTAATGGCAGCTTCCCAAGCATCAGATCCTTCCTTGGAAACATCCAGACCGTCTACAACCTTCACATTCTCATATGCTAGGTTTACCTCCTGTTGATATAGAAATTTAAATGTTTTAAACATGATCTTTTTTGAGTTTTCTAACTGGTAGAGGTCATATGGTGACTTACCAGCTTTACTGGTGATGGTAGACCTCAGGGGCCTCTTATCATCATTAAATTAAATTGTTTTTTGCCAATAACAAAAAATTTGGATTAGTTTATTTTGGATACACTTAACTTATTGCAGATAAACAGTATGGAAAAATAAATCATATAAAAATAAAGATTTGAAAAAAATCACTATTGCAAAATAAGTTTATTTTACAATTAAAGAAAATATATATATAGTGAAATGATTTCTACATACAGTTGTTGCGTTATTGTACAAACCTATCAAATTGAAATAGTCAGATATTTACCTCCAATAGCATTAGCATCAGCTGCCTCATCTACAACAGGTTCAAGCTTTGGTGCGAATCTCCTCTAGAGGTGTACCAGGCTTCTGTTTACTGGTCACAGGTCTTAATACTCTTACAATCACTTTGTCGTAGCTGCTCATGCTGGCGACGGAATCTGGGAAAACAATCAATCACAGTTAATCACAAGGTTTAATATATTTTTATAGTCCCTTCACAACATAAATATTCAACAGAAAGACATAGGATATTGTTTTAATTTTCATGATTAACTCATTAACAGAACAAGATATGTTTGTAAAACATGTATGCCCCCTATCAGCAGCCAATAAGTCATGTGATAAGGTTATTATGCATGACATCTGACCCAGTGATCAAACAATAATAAGGGTTATCAAGTATCTACTGGTCATGGGACCCTTAACCTTTGACCCCCTTACCCCAAAACTCAATAGGGGTCATCTTGCTTGGTCATGACCAATCATCATACAAAGTTGAAGTTCCTTAGGCCTAAGCGTTTTTAGTTAAATTTGATTGGGGAAACCGTTTTACCTACCCAAGGTCAATGGTGAACCCCTTGACCTTTGACCCCTTGACCCCCAAAATCAATAGGTCATCATCTGGGCTTGTCCTATGACCAATCACCATACCAAGTTTTGAAAGGGTTCCTTACGGCCGAAGCCGCTATCTCCTTTACGTTATTGATTAAGGAAACCGGTTTTTATCCTTTACACAATGTCAATGTGACACCTTGACCCTCTTGAACCCCTTGATCCCAAAAACTCAATTGGGTCTAATCCTTGCTTCCTGGTTCATGACCCATATCACCCGCCATACCAAGGGTTTGAAAGTTCCCTAGGCCTAAGCGTTCTAAGTTATTGATCAGAAACCGTTTTTACCTTACAAGGTCAATGTGACTTGACCTTTGACCCCTTGACCCAAAACTCAATAGGGGTCATCTGCTGGTCACGACCAATCATCATACCAAATTTTGAAGTTCCTAGGCCTAAGCGTTTATGAAGTTCCTAGGCCTAAGCGTTTATAGTTAATTGATCGGAAACCGTTTTTACCTACAAGGTCAATGTGACCTTGACCTTTGACCCCTTGACCCCAAAATCAATAGGTCATCTGCTGGTCATGACCAATCACCATACCAAGTTTGAAGTTCCTAGGCCTAAGGGTTCTTTTGTTATTGATCAGAAACCATTTTTACCTAAGAGGTCAATGTGACCTTGACCTTTGACCCCAAAATCAATAGGGGTCATCTACTGATCATGACCAATCACCATACCAAGTTTGAAGTTCCTAGGCCTTAAAGTTCTTTAGTTATTGATCGGAAACCGTTTTTACCTACAAGGTCAATGTGACCTTGACCTTTGACCCCTTAACCCTAAAATCAATAGGGGTCATCTACTGATCATGACCAATCACCATACCAAGTTTGAAGTTCCTAGGCCTAAGGGTTCTTTTGTAATTGACCAGAAACCGTTTTTACCCAAAAAGTCAATGTGACCTTGACCTTTGACCCCTTGACCCCAAAATCAATAGGGGTCATCTACTGATCATAACCAATCACCATACCAAGTTTGAAGTTCCTAGGCCTTAAAGTTTTTTAGTTATTGATCGGAAACGGTTTTTGCTTACAAGGTCAATGTGACCTTGACCTTTGACCCCTTGACCCCAAAATCAATAGGGGTCATCTACTGGTCATGACCAATCACCATACCAAGTTTGAAGTTCCTAGGCCTAAGGGTTCTTTAGTTATCACTCGGAAACCATTTGGTCTACGGACCGACGGACCGACAGACCGACAAGTGCAAAGCAATATACCCCCTTTTCTTCGAAATGGGGGCATAATTATCAATGATACATCAATAACTAACAATGATCATGCCACTTACCTGGACATTTTTCTCAAGATTTAAAAAAATAAATTACTAGCTTACTTATTTAAATATATCAATATAAGACTGCACATGTTTTACAAATGGGTTCAAAACTTAACTTCATTCAAAATTTAAACAAAGACATGTACAGTAAAGACTGTCTTAGCGACCCCCTGTATATAGCGACGTTCTGTCTTTAGTGACCATAGTTAGGTGCGCGGAACAGTATTTACTATATAAATGGTCTGTATGTAGCGACTTCCTGTCTAGTCCGTACAACGACCATGATTTAGTCACCCGTTACGGTATTTGAGCCGTGAACAGCGACTTTTGCAAGGGGAGCAAGGCTTGAACTAGGCGACGACTGTGGCGAAGAAGTCGCCTTCGGATCAGCGACTTTGACTAAAACAAACTTCAAAGAGATTTTGAAGTCGCCCGATTTTTATAATTTTCCGTCATACTTATTTACGCCGCTAGGCCTGTTAATAATTTGTTTACCTCTCAATTACAACCAATTACCGTTAATCCGCTAATTAAGAACGCGTGTCAACATCAACAAAATTCAATACACGCCGCAAGGCAAGAGTTCATTATGTTTATCTTTTCTCATTACTTATTCATGCGATTGACGAATCAGAACGCGCGTCGTATCTACGACAGTTTGCATTGACCAATCGGCGACACGCTAATACACTGTGGCTGTTTGTTGACAATTACACAAAATGGCGACAGATTCAATCAATTTTCACCGATAGAATGATTAAAGACACCTGCATATACATAATTGCTGCGGTGTTTTGGCGAGTAAAGATAAACAATGCCAAACGTCTTAAAGGTCTGATTATGTTTGAAACCTCGATTGTTAATTTTTTTCGGAGCACTTATCTTTAGAAATTATGTGAAGATTTGTATCTAATGTTTTATTAATACATTGAACTCCGTAAAGTAAACAGGCTGATTATACAAAATTGAATGTCTCTACAGTAACATCTCATTAGTTAAACTGAAATTAACAGATTTATCAATATAAATTACATTTTAATGAATATGTAACTTTTAAATACTAATGTTATGGTGTAGTTTATAATCTTAACCAATTATACATGCAATTTTAATACTCTCTTGTTTTTTATAAACGATATTTGATATGTTTAATATCAATAAAAAGTATAATTAAACCCTTAGTATGGTACTATCCTGTTTTTCAACAAAATATTGGTATGATATGTTCATATATCCGAATTATGTAGACTGTCCACAATGACTCCCTGTCTATAATGACCTTTTTTCTTTTCTCCCATCGAAGGTCACTGTAAACAGTCTTTACTGTAGACTTAAACAAATAATTGAAATCTGTTGCAGTGCTACAAAAATGTAATATTTTGTACTAACTTCCTCATGTGATCAAGACGCCCCTGCAAGCGTTTATGTGCAGGGTTTACACGCCAGACCATACGTAAGTGTTCCTCTCTCTTTTTCTTGACGATATCTCTCAGTAAACCTTGTAACTTATCATACTCGTCATCCCAGGTAGAAAATACATCAAAACATGCTGACATCACTTTCTCAAACTCATCATATGGTATATGCATCAAACGTCTTGTACCAAGTACCTGAACAAATTAAACAATATGTGACCATGTTCCTTGCAAGTAAACAACAAATTTAAAGTCATACATTCAGATTTTGATATTTCGCAATGTTGGTAAATGTAACTAACATGATAAAAGACTTTTCATTACTTTTTTTAAAATTTATATTTAAAATAAAATAAACTTTTCTTAGATTTAGAATTGTGTCTCTGAAATCAGAAACCATGCATGAACAGTTTTTTAAAACTAATATTCCTACAACATATTCTCCTGATTCACAGTCTTTATGAAACTGTATAAGAAGTTCATACTTGTCACTTAGTACAACCTGAAAAAGCATGCAGTAAAGACGACGGTTCACACTGATTTAATCTACTAATCTATGTTCACTTTCAAATATCATGCTATAAAAATTTATCTGAAGGATACCATCTTATTGTTGTTAAAGAAAGTTCAAGTCTTGACAGCAATCTTTTATCAAATATGATAAGCAAGATCAACAAGGAAAGGTGGCGTTCAATGAACTTTACCTTTAATAGCTGTGTGCTAAGATCCCTGGAGATAGCCTCTACCAATCTAAGGGCTCTCTGTATGGGGTATTTTGTGGGTCTGATCTTCCTAAGGTGTTGGAAGATTGCCTGCAGAGCAACACGTATACGATCTAATTCTGTGGCAGACAGCAAGTCATTTAATGGAAAATCCTTCATCAGTTGATTATAGTCATTCACAGTGGTCATAGCAGCTTTTAGACCTGATATATTAAAAAAAAGTATTATGAGTACTATAAATAAGTGCTTGTAAAATTATGACAGAGTTTCATTAGCCTCAAATCTATTGCATCATTTGGTTATAGATTTCAAAGGTGAAAAATTGCAGCTTTCAAAGATGAAACCTTGAAATTCCATAAATACAATCATAAATTTTGAATATCCAATCACATACATACATACTTGGGTATTAAATATCAAAATAGGAAAGAAATGTGAAGAAAAATTGACAACAAATAAAGAGCCTTCTAGCTACAACTGAACTGTTCTTGCTCACCAACTGACATCCCAGATTAGTGACAGATTTAAGACTATGACAAATGAATATGGTCTTAAAATGTTTAATTTAAGATTAAATTTTAAAAGCTAAAAATCATCATACCAGTATCTGTATCAAAACTGACAGTAGCATGGAATCTTTTGCCATGCTTTAAAATATCCAATGTTAGGACAATTTCTTGGCTCTCTCTTTTCTCCTGAATTCTCAACAAAGCTCGCTCAAGGTTTAACCAGAAACTGATCTCCTGTAAAGCTGTGCCTGATGAGGGATCCCTGTCAAGCTTAGTCACCTGAATTTATACATGTATAATATCAGCTTTTTGTGCTTTTAATAAAAACATGCTGCATTTTCACATATTCAATACTTTATAGTGACACAACTTTTTCTATCATGTTTACAAATTTATCATACTCCGTTATCATCATATATACAAGTCCTTAAAATCGTAAAATAACTTGTGAAATCATGTTTTTTAAGTTGAGAAGAGCAAAAAATAACATTTTTATACCTTCTGTATTTCTCGAATCCATCTGTTAACACCACTTTGTAGAGCATTTAGAAATTGTGCATCCTCAACTTTGTCTCCAAAATCTTCAACCTTAGGTTTCCTACCTTCCTCAGCACATTTTTTTATAACAGAAGACACAACAGCATGTATAGGTAAACTGATCTCTGGTATATCTATATTTTGCTGGAGATGTAGAAGTCCCATCTCAAGGTCAACAATCTTCTTCTCAACTGCTGGAGCCATCTTGTCACCATCCCTAAACATTCAAAACTCTTCTTTATCATAAATGACATATTGCAATGAAATAATGATGACACTTGTGACTTGTCTGTAATAATTATCTTAAACACTCAAACTATCACAGAAATAATATCATACAGTAAAGATACACATCAAAACTTATACATGTACATGGCAAAACTTATCATAAACACTCAATTTATTTGACAGTAAAAAAAAATTACAATGATAATGAAATAAGTTAAAACATTATTGAGTAGACAAATTTTCAAGTGTAAATCATTACCTCTCAGCTTTGCCAGTTTCTCTAATATAGGACTTAAAGTAAGGGGATACAGCATGGCTGATGTAGGAATGCAGTGCTTCATAAGGGGAACCATCACTGAGATTCATAATTTGAAGCTGCGAGGGAAATGATTTATCTGCCTCAACCACAGCTCCTCTCTTGATAAATACCAAACTGAAATAGCAATTAACAACGACACTACAGTAACTCTTCTCTTGGTAAATCAGTAAGTAGTGCTAAAAAATATGTAATTGATAATCATACATACATTTAAACAGCACGAAAAAGCATTTAGTCAAACGATAATATGAGATACTTACTATCCCTTTTAGAAAAGTATTTTTTGGATTAAAATATTTTTCAGAAGTGTGACAACTTGAATTATTTTTTAAAAATGTAACCTGAATATTTTGGAGCTTGTGAAATGCACATCCGAGGATATGATGTATGACACTCCGGCCTCACCATCTCCTTCCCCACTGTCTGCAACTTCTTCAGACTCATCTGGTAAATGTATAAAAGAAAATACTCAATAATTCTATTCTTGAACATTCTACAAAACAGGTGTCAGCTTACTTTCTTCAAATCTGACAGGGTCTTTGAAATGAAACATATGAGCTGTGCCACGACAAAACCAACATAATGGGTTTGCAACCAGCATGGATCCAGACCAGCCTGCGCATCTGCGCAGTCTGATCAGGATCCATGCTGTTAGCTTACCAACCCTATTACAAGTAGAGAAACTGATAGCGACCAGCATGGATCCTGACGGATGCGCAGGCTGGTCTGGATCCATGCTGGTCGCAAACCCATTATGTTGGTTTTGTCGTGATGCGGCTCATATAGTTAAACTAATTATTTTTTGATAATGATTTAGAACATTAAATTATCATTTAACTAGGGCAAATCATTATCACTTTTAATACTGATAACTGGCCATGAAACTATGTACAAAACCTGCACATTGATACGCAGTGGTACAGTAAAGATATGAATACATAAATGTTTATAATTACAACGGCCTTATATAATATAGATACTTTTATGTATAAAAAAATGTCCTTTTTTTCCCTAACACACATTTGGTAAGACCTTGAGAGGCAGCATGAAATACCCAAATATTGCCCAAATTTACTAAAAATAAATATTTGTATTAAAAAGCTGTTTTAATTCTGAATACAATACAGGGTTTTTTCCAGGATTTTGGGAACATGACCCATACCCTATTTGGAATTTTCAGTGATGTTTTGTTAAAATTTAGGAAAAAATGCATGACTAAGTTTGCAGTGATTAAATGAATCCAAAGAAATCACTGTCTAGGATGGCATATTCAAAAAAATTTAAACACCATAACAGTGAAGAAGCTCTTATTTTCAAAGATTTTACAATTTATTATTTAATATTCTTATTTTGTAATTTGCAAATAGGGATTTTTTTCCTGTGAATTGGGAAAATAATTTACTATTTTCAATTGGAATCTGACCAAATATCGGCTATAAAATAAGCCAAAAACTAGAAATGTGCCCCCACCGCGCCACTGTTCTGTCAATCTTATGACTCTAGGGTCAAAATATTTTTTTGAAAACTAAAAATCTTTTACTAAGTAAAGGGCAAGAACTTTACAAAAACTGAATAAATCCACAAAGCAAACCCAAGGTGCATAAGTACACATGTTGACCACCATTCTTGTTAACTTTCAGGCCTACAAGTCAAATACTTTTTGAGCTATGCATGAACAAGTTGAAAATTGCAAATTTATACTACTGTAAGTCAAGGGCAATAACTTAAACAAAACTGAAAAAAAATCCACATGCAAAGTCCAGGTGCATAGCTTCACAGTGATGTGAATCATTATTCCTGTAATTTAGTGATGTTGATCAATTATTCCCATGATGTTTGTTGATTCTAACTCAAGCACTCAGGGAACAAATAACAACATAATGAAAAACGGTTTTTACTAAGTCAAGGGAAATAACTCTTCAAATACTGAATAAATCCATCAAGCGAAACCCCAGGTGCTAAACTACATATGCTGAGCAACCTTACCATAAGGTTTAATGACTCTAGGTCAAATCCTTTTTGAATTACATGCGACACAAGTTGAAAATTGCAAAAATTTAATAAGTCAAGGGCAATAACTCTAAAAATACTAAATAAATCCAGACAAAAATACCCAGTGCACAACTACATATGCTGATCAATATTCCTGTCAAGTTTCATGACTCTATGTCAAATACTTTTTGAGTTACATGGGACACAAGTTGAAAATGGCAAAAATTTACTTAGTCAAGGGCAATAACTCTAAAAATACTAAATAAATCCACACGAAAATACCCAGGTGCACAACTAAACTTACTGATCAGCATTCCTGTAAAGTTTCATGATTCTAGGTCAAATACTTTTTGAGTTACATGGGACACAAGTTGAAAATTGCAAAATTTTACTTAGTCAAGGACAATAACTCTAAAACTACAAAAAATATCCAGATGAAAATACCCAGGTGCACTACACTTGCTGATCAACATTCCTGTAAAGTTTTATGACTCTAGGTCAAATACTTTTTGAGTTACTTGCGACACAAAAGAGAACAGACGGACGGATGGACGGACAGACAAGGGTAAAATCTAAGTGCCCGCCACTAAGAATTACTCAGCTAACAAGCCCCTTTTGATGTGGTAATGTTAATGGATTATCGATTATAAGTAAAATTAGATCTTTTTTTTTTTTAATTCAAATAAATCTTGAGGTGAAATAAATAACAAAAAAGTCAAAATTTAATTTTAAAAAGATCTGTTACATAATGGAAATTCACTGTATTCCACTGTAACCTTGTGTAACCCATGTATCCCTGTATCCCTTGTCATGTGGGGGTGAAAAATAAATGTGATTTTGTGCCATATATGAAAATGGGGGCACAAAAATCCTTACAATATATACTTACCCTAAGACATAACTAAACATACCCAAATACACATTTTTCCTATCAATTGTGTTTTGATCCTAACCCCATTAAAGCTGTTGTGTTACGAAATTAAAAAAAAAGGGCAGTGTTTTTCCTCACTTAGCCACTTGATTATGCCAAAAAATTTTCACTTAAATTGCTAATTTGGGAAGTAAAAAAGCAGGTTTAAGTTCAGATTTTTGGGAAAACTGCATGATTTTTTAAAGAAAATTTCAATTGGGAAGAGGCCTTTTATCAGAGTTTATTATATAAGCAGGAAAATCACTGAAGGGACACTTGTATGAAATTACAACAAACTAGAAATGTGTCCATAGGACACGGGTGCCCCCACACTCCACTGTTTTGTCAATCTTATGACTCTAGGTCAAATATTTTTTTGGGCTACATGTGCCACAACGCTACATGTGCCACAAGTTGTAAACTAAAATTCTTTTACTAAGTAAGGGCAAAAATTTTACAAACACTGGAATAAATCCACAAGTAAACCCTAAAATGCATAAGTAGTAAAGTACGCGTGCTGACCAACATTCTTGTAAACCTTTCAGGCCTACAGGTCAAATACTTTTTGAGCTATGCATGAACAAGTTAAAAATTGCAAATTTATACTTAGTCAAGGGCAATAACACTAACAAAGCTGAAAAAATCCACATGTATGCAAAACCACATTTGCGAAACTTCACAGTGATGTTTATCATTATTCCTGTAAAACTTGTTGATTTAATTTCAAGCACTCAAGGAACTAATAACACAACATTATGGAATGGTTTCACTATGTCATGGGCAATTACTCTAGAAATACTTGATAAATCCACAAGCGATTGAAGCGAAACCCTTGCTTTCGACTACTCGAGCATTTTATCGTCATTTCCCGCAAGTTTAAGTCATGAGAGAATTATACGGGGAAGTCAAAGACCGGGCCCGCGAAGCGGGTCCGGGCTTTGGCTTGCCCGGCTATAGACTACACGTGTATATTTAAAAGAAAATCAAATAAAAAACAATTAAAAAAAATATAGAATTCTATACCTATTAATGAAATTTTCAGTGTCAGTTCTAGTCGGGCGCTGCCATTTACAATGTAACTCAATGATAATATGCGGGGTATTCCGATAACGGAACAAATCTCAACTTTTCAGATAAATAATAATCGTCGAGTGTTCCGAGTGAAAACGGAAGCGGTGCATGTAATACCGAATGTCACCTATAAAACGGAAAGAATGAAAGGAATTGTTTAACGACTTCCCCGTCCATAGGCTTTGCCTAATTTCATATTAGTGTTGTGTCCGGGCTCAAGAAGGGAAACAAGAGCATAAATGTATTCTAGGCTCAGGTCGCGTATTGACTATTGGTTGGACTGTTTACATTTGGGAGTCTGCAATCTTTACTTTATCGAGACTTAATGGTAAACGGTATTTTTTCATATATGTACAAATTGTTTGAAAACAAGTCTTATTGTTCCAACAGATGTCCCATTCGTGTTAAAATATTTCCGATAAAGTGTTTACAGGGGAATTTTATGTTGGGAGGCAGAATCTGACCCCCAAGCATCAGTGGTTGAGAAAAACCCAACAGCGGTCCTACTAAACACTGCTAAGGACCGCTAAGGACTGCTAAGCAGTCCTTTGTGCCTCCCTAGCGGTCCTGCAACTCATGGAAAGCATAATTCAGAAAACAGACCCAGAAAACAGAGACTGAATAAATTTTTGGAATATTGATCCATGACTTACCGTTGTGTTTAACATCACCAGTTATTTAGTATACAATATAAGTAAAAATGCAGCCCCATCAAGATGACATTTCTTAAAATTTGGCTCATTGCCAACTTGCGAGATGATGATTCATTTCCATAATTTTCAGGGAAAATTAATTTAAAACAACAATGGCAACTATTTTTTGTGAAAGTGTTTAAATTACATACGGTACCTTTAGTAGATGAGCGTTGTACCAGTAACGTTTGGTGTTTTGTGGATCACTTAGAAACTTTTTTATCTGCTCGACATTATTGCGATTTCTGACAGCGCGGCCTTGAAAGATGCAGATGTGCCATCACAATCGTCGAGTAAAACAGGCACACACCGTTCTAAATATGTGACAAATTTATCCGGATCTGCCACAGACTGGACAGGTTGAGCTGGCTGACCCTCGGCTTCCACTTGGTCTGCATCCTGCCTGATGTCTGGAGCTATTTTGAATTGTAGTCGTGTTCCTGAATCGATACATGGCAAACTGATGAATCACGAGAATATCGGACGTTATCCGGGGACTTTGACCGGGGTTCTGGATAATTTGAATCACAGAATATTCGGTAATATTTAGATTGAACGCCGCTAATTTTTCTGTGCAGTGATCTCCCCTTATCATTGTGAGGAGATTGCAAATTAAATTTTTGTTTATTTTGATAGAATACTTATTTATTATATACTTATATATGAAATATTGACAAATATTGATGAAATAAAATGCCTAATTTCATTTTCCGTATTTTCACTGTAAAAATTTATTTTTCACTGTGCAGTGAAACATAAATTTCCGTATTTTCAATGATGTCTTGCCGGACTACTTTCTTTTAAATTCTGCCAGTATACAACAATTTGAGAAAAGTCTATCAAATTGTGATGTCAAAAGAGACAAAAGTATATGATAAATAGAAAATTCCAAGTTTTTCTACAAATACGTGATTTAATTTCATCTTGTGGCATGAAAATTATCATATTTCACTCCCGTCTCGTGGCTGCTGCCACTCATGTAATATTTATTTTCATATCACTAGATTAATATAAATTATGTATTTAAAGAAAAAAAACTTGTATATCCTCTATCTATTGACATCGAGGCCAGTACTGTAGAAGCACACAGTGCTGTAACTAGAATAAAATAGAATAACATTTATATTTCCAAGCCAAGGGTTATACAACAATAAATGTGGACTTATTCGTATTAGAATGAAAAAAAAAAAACAGGTATCAATGCAAGCAAATGTTTTCTTTTTGTGTTGTTGTTTACAGCAACAGTGTATTTTGTTTTTACGGACTATATATGCGTTCACCTACAGTTACAGACGACGTGGTTCGACAAAATCGGTAACGGACGAAATACTTTTATTACATGCTTTTCGGTGGTTTATAGAAATATATCAGTGACATAAAACTGGTAATTTCACTGTTTGAAACAGTGAAATTACCACTTTGATAATTTCACTGTTTTGAATTTAAGCCCCTTACGTTGATTCAGTGAAATACCAGCGTGCACAGTACTGGGTACCAACTTAATGACGTGACGTCGTAAATGACGTCACGTTGTATTATTATTTGGCGCGCTTTTCATTCAGTATTACGTTAAATGTCTTTTAAAACGTTCCTTTGCATGTAATAAAAAGAAAATTTGTTTAGTTTAGTGTAAGATTGAAATATATTTCACCTTGTGAACACCAAAAGTTCATATTTCACTCGTGGCTTCGCCACTCGTGAAATATACCTTTTGGTGCTCACTCGGTGAAATATATTCCGATCTTACACTGAACTAAACAAATATCCTCTATTTAATCATGCAAATGAAGTTCTTCTGCAATGCTCAAAAATGCTATTCTAGCATTCAACAGTCATTCTTTAGAAGTTTTAGGTTAAAAAAAGATATTACTAAAGAATCGCCTACGTATGTTCATCTTGGGGTTTACTTGGACAAAGATTTATCTACATTGCAATCTACAATTTTAAAGAGCGCCTGCACTAATTTTGGAGGGACTTAGCTGAATATTATAAACTATGGTGTGCACCCGAGTTCTATGAGCCTTGTGACTGTGGTTATACTAAGGCACTTTACGGATGCGAACTTTGGAATACTTACTCTAAAAACGATATGATAACGTAGGAGAAAGCTCATAGATTTTTGTAATATACACATTCATACTCTCCACATAAGTACTGATACTAAAATCGCAATGATTTTGCTGAACTGTCCTTCATTGAATTAACAATATACTATAGAAAGCTACAACTGTTTGAGCAATAGTGTAGTTTACCCGGACAATACCTAGCCAAAGAAGTGTTTGTGAAACGCCTTATTCATTTCGCTAATGGCGATAAAGTCAGATACTTACCGTTAATTTAATATATACGTTCATACCAATATACAGACATCTATATAAGCACTGGATTGTTTTATTTTAAATACCAGTAAAAACCATCTTACGAAACTGTGTTTTAAAAAGGGAAAACTACATTGACGAAAATGATCTGTCATTTGTTTTTGGCGTGAAACACACTGAAAATCTACTGTGCTGCGATAAATGTTGTACTGTCTGGACCATTGCTCGACAAATGATAACTAATATGACATGTACGGCACACAAACCCTGTAATTCAAAAGTTAGCTCACCTCCATGAGTAGTGTCCTCATAATTATATGGGAAACATTCCCTTATGTTTATTCACCAACTTTAGTTTTTGCAAATTATTATGCTCATTATCAGTATTATGACGTTCTACCAACTTCGTTACACTAACTATATGCTGTGAGCTATTTTGTTTGCTGTCCAATCAATCGCGAAAATATTTTTTTTGAAACAGTTCACCTGGCAGACGCTGTCCTTATTGCCCAGCAAACACATGACGTTAAAATAACGTCGGATCAATGTTAGATTTTGGTCACGACGTCGGCGACCAAAATACCACGTAAATCTGACGTTTCAACATTTCATAGCACACATATAGAGGATATTGAATGAGTGGAAGTTCAATACTGAATTTATTGCACGAGTTGAATAAAATTATATTATGTGAGCCTCTGGCGAGCATAATATTATTTTATTCAACGAGTGCAATAAATTCAGTAATGAACTTACACGAATTTAATATTCTATTTATCACATACCAAAAATAAAGACCGTTTAAGGTGAAATAAGAGTCATATTTCATTGACGCGCCTATAGTATAACGCTAACATTTAGCGCGTCTTTACACTATGTTTGTATAACGCTAATGACGTCACGTCAAAATATATGCACGGCCGTGCAATACCATATTTACGGAGTCGCAAAATCGGCACGGGTGTGTGATAAATAGTACTAACAATTAGCATCACATAGCATCATATATCATCATAATAGCATGTAGCATATAGCAACGAGCCCTGAAAATATACACATTAAGCATTCCATATATTCATGAAATATATGATACAAACATATACATATTATCTTTAAATATAATAAATCCATTATATTAACAGATCAGTCCATATAAATATTCTAAGAATGTACCTTTACTAAATGTGATCATTCATACACAAAATAGATAACTGAATATGTAAACATCCTATTGAACTTGCATCTAGTGACCACTTAACCAGTTATTTATAAAATAATATGCAATGTATCATTTCCTTTAAAACATTCATATATTTACAAAATATATAACCAATTACATATAAACATAATATAACATACCGATTGTGGATCAAACTCCTTCTATAACACACCTGTCTTACACCTGTCTCACCGTGCTGTTAATTATGCTGTAAACTGTAATTTACAAACATCAGTGCAATACAAATAGAAACAGTGATTTCTATGAATAACTATAAGATAAGAACATATGCTGCCATCTTGAATTCTAACACTCAAGAACAATTAGTAACCAAGTGCTATTTTTAAGGTTTTTGCTATTTTTCAAGAAAGGTAACTCTGTCGGCCTTGTTTGATTTTAATCTTTACTTTTGTGTGATTATGTCCCCTTGACCACATTTGCTATTTGCTCAACCATAACGTTTCCCTCCTAAAGTTAGGGTCACTTGAGGTCATTCTTTGTGTTAAAGAAGTTGTTGGTCATTGTGACATGAAGATGTGTTAATTGTTGATCAACTCCCTTTAAATACTCAAATCCCTTTAAATGTTGTTACTTGGTGAAATAAAATAAATAAACTAAATGGTAATGAAGTTGAGTAAAATCCAATTTCTGTATCATTGAGAACTGTTAAATAAACAATTGTAACACGGTTTGCGTAATCAGTAAAAAGTTTACTGTTTACCAAATAAAATAATAAATAAAAGAATAATAATATAATAATTGTATTAAGAATCTAAAAAAGATAAATATTATTGTCAGTATTGAGAATTAGAACTCACTGATAATATTAAAAGTTTTTGAACTTGTATAAAACTGTGAGAAATGTAATAGAATAAATTCCTATTGCTGTTCTCTTAAATGAAATAAAAATAAAGTCAATTGTTTATAAACTTATTCTAGTGTGTGATTAAATAATTTATTACTTTAAGATAAAGTTATACTTAAAGGTCATTTTCAACTCTTACATGAATTTGAAATATTTTTTCAATTTCATTATTAAAATTAAATAACAGGTCTGAACTTTGAATTGATTATTGAGATGAATAATTAATTTAATGAATCAGATACAGTAAATTATTCTATAAAGAATATTAATTAGTATTTATTTGAAAGCAAATAAATATTTATTGATATAAAGTAATTAAAAAATAATTGAACTGATTTATAACTTGGTCAGTTTCAATATATGAATACAATAATAATAAATAAATAAAACATATATAATAAAATTATGTATTAATTTTTGCCGTTTTGATATTTTGACTATACTTTAGTCACGGTTTAAAATAATTCAACATAATAAAATTAATAAATGAAATTAAATTAATCTGAAATGTGATAATTCACAACTGGGAATAAGTGAAGTCTTTGCGACATAAAAATCTTGAATAGTGAAGTGTGGATTGACTGGTGTAGTACTACAGGCAAAATTGAAATAGTGCTGTTGTGAAATTAGTGCTTAAATTATAAAAAGGAGCTGTGCTTTGGAGGATGATAGTGCTTGAAATGAATATAAGTGCTGTGATGTTATATTGAGGAAAAGTGCTTGAAATTATAATCGGCAAATAGTGCTTGAATAAGTTAGTGCTGTGTTGTTATATTGTGGAAAAGTGCTTGAAATTATAATCAGCAAATAGTGCTTGGATACGTTAGTGCTGTGAAATTCTGTTTACACTATAGTGCTTTGTAAATATAGTGTTGTGAAAATTCTACTGAAAGAATAGTGCTTGACGTGATGAATTATTCCGCTAGAATAGTACTTGGAACAAGGAATTTAAGTACTTTGAAAATAATTTTGCGAGAATAGTACTGAAGTATTAGTGTGATTTGAAGTTGTACTTATGAAAAAGTCCTATGTGACTTTGACAGTGCTGAGGAGACACCGTTTTGATTGAATTTGTGCTTACATAAAATTTATTTTCGGGAATTCATTCCTGTGACATTGGGAATTATTTGATTAGAGCTGGAGTACATGGTGATTGAAACAGAAAAAAAATACCTATTGAAATTTTGCTGCTTTAAATAATTATTGTCGGGGAATAGTCCTTGCTGACATTTAATTTTGAATTAGTGCTGAAGTATTTGAATAGGTTTGTGCTTGAATAAAGATTTTGTCGGGAATAGTCCTGTGAACACGTAATCTTTGAAATTAAGTACTGGAGGAGCTGTGATTTGAAATAGTGCTTGATGGTTTTAGTACTGGCCAAAATAAGTACTGTTATTTGAAATAGTGCTTTAAATAGGGTTAGTTGGAAAATAGTACTGTGAATTGAAAGTGCTGGGAAGTGATATTGTACTTTGCGATAGTAACTTGGATGAATTAGTACTTTAGTACTGTGAGACATTCTGAATTCAATTAGTGCTTTGATGATTTAGTACTTTAGTACTGTGAAATAAAAAAGTGCTGAACTGAAATTGTGCTTTGAAATAGTGCTTGATTATTAGTACTGTGAATTAGAACTGAAATTACTTAAGAAAATAACACTTGGAACTTCAAAAAGTGATTATAATTATAGAAAGAAGTTGACCATAAATTAAAATGGATCCATCAAAGGAGTTAGGAGCTGTTGGAGGAGAAGATATGGAAGCTACTGATGAAGAGAGCTTGGGAGAAATGAAAATCTCATTGAATGAAAAGAAACTGTTGGATGCCTTCAGAGCTTTACACATTGAACCATTCATAGAAAATCCAGATGATTTACGGAAGTTGTTGAGAGGTGCTAAATCAAAGGAGTTTGGTGAAGAATTAGAGATAAAGAAGGAAACAACACCTTCAATTACAATTCCAAAAACAAGACTGACAACTAATCCAATGGAAACACCTCGGACAGACACAAAACCTACAGAGAATGCATTGCTAACACCACTTAAAGATTTGTCATCATCATATTTACCAGATATTTCAATTACAACAAGTAAACCAGCAT
>NW_026852499.1:0-34341 GCF_026571515.1 Ruditapes philippinarum
GGAAAGCAGTCGTCTGGTTAACGATTGCAGATAAAAATGTCTGTCGACGATAAACTTAGAGTGTGCTCGTTGATTGACAACATATGTCTGTGGTCTACATATTGCGACAACAAGGAAAGGGATAATGATGGAAAAATCAAATCATATTCAGATGCTCTGACATGAGTATCATATTGTGTCGACAGGGAAAGTGTTTTTATATTTGTCTATGATCCAAAAGAAAAAGACAATCAAGACACTTGGCAATCTGATTTATACTCGGGGTAACGCCCGTTCGCACAAATCAGACTCATATTTCGATGTTCTGTCTATTTCTTTGCTTTATTAATTTCATCTTGAACTTTGCGTGTTAAACAGGTTTACATATGTTAAGAAAAACATCAATATCGACAACTAAATCTATTGGAACCAGCAGTCTCGCCTTAGCTGAAAAGTAAAGGCACTGACGATGTTAGATAAATTAATTTCATCGAGAACATGCAGAAGGTCTTCACGCGCTTTTTTGAGTGATTCGGGCTCTTTGAGTCCAGCACTTTTAAGCCTTGAGAAATGAGTACCACTAGGGGGCATGAGGTATGTTGCACGTACCATTTTCCTTTATGCACAAGCTCAATCAAACCGAGTCTGCAATTTTAATGTAATTTTGCTGTTTTAACGCTTCCGATAGATCACTATTTTCCAGTTCAAATCTCTCGTGGAACATCTTTTTTTTTCAAATAATGAACATTAATAAAAATTATTATGATTTGCTGTGCAATAAAAGTCAGATTCAAAAGGTTTCAAAGTCAGTATTTTTAAACACAATTTGATCTTGATCACTTCAATTTGTCTAAATTGTCATAGAAGAGCCTCTTATTGTCTGGAATAAAATGAATTCAAAAATTCTATAGTTCAAAAAAGACAAATCCTTTTTTCATTTCATGTCGTTTCATTTTTTCTATTTTTCGTTTAAAGCTTTAGCTTATTTGTAGTTTTATTGGCGTTGACCAACTCTATTTTCAAACTACAAGCATGATATGGAATCCAGCAATTTTATATTATTTTTATATTTCGTTTTGTATCAAAGCATTTCTAACATTTGTTTATTTTAAAGATTTTTTTAAACAAATTTATACCGGTATTATTCATAGAACTAACCGGTACTACCGTCACAAGTGACAACAAATATTAGGCATGTCCTAGTAAACTTCATTTTTTAAATGAAATGAATGACATAGATAAGAAGAACCAAAGTTCCATTCCTGTTTAATTTCGTTTTGATATAATTAAGTTCTGTTATATTGACTTTTGTACTGACTTTTCTCGCCGGGGGTTCCATTGATACAAGATAAGAGTGTATCGTTTTAGGCTACATTCTAAATATATGCCTTTGTATGTAGATTGTTATCGCCTACATTTAACTTCATATTAAAAATTTTAGACACAAAGGCATTCCTTTCTTAAATAATTATCATTCACATATTTCATTTTGTGTTCACAAATATGAGTCAAGCATTTAAATATCATATAATAATGTTTGATATCAAGTTTCAGGTAATATGGGTAAAGATATGATAAAACATCAATAACAACAGAAATAAATAAAGATTAAAAACTAATATTGTACCGGGTATTAGGATATGCTTTATAAAGAACAAATAAATCGAAGCAACAAAAAAAGTCAGGTTCCACCGAGATTTGAACTCGGATCGCAGGATTCAGAGTCCTGAGTGCTAACCATTACACCATGGAACCGTGTGAACTCGCCACCAGTGTAAAATATATAGATATCTCTTTATATAAACAAAACGGCAAAATGTATCTTAACAGATAATGGAATAAGCCAACAAAAATGAATAAATAAATAAATAATAGTCCTGGGTGCTAACTGCTAACCATTACACAATTGAACCAATCGCCTTGCAAGTCGTTACAATGAATATGTACATAAATAAAAATAGCTTATAATAACTTGTAACATGATTTTTTATCCTGAACTTTTATCTGCAGTGGCATATATCACTCATAACAAACTCAACATAAAATATAAACATCAATATGTATCGAAATGCATATACTAGGTTCCCGGATCGCTGGGTTCAAAGTGCAGAGTGCTATCCATTACACCATTGAACCATTATTATGCTTTTATGTCATATTGAAGCTTTGTTTGATAAAAGAGAGAAATCATTCGCTGTTAAACATAATTTAATAGTACTTATATTTGTTCATGGCTAAAATACCTTTTTCAATTATTTTAAAGAAATGATCAATAAATTTATTTATTTATATAATATCTATAAATGGCATCGCATTAGCAACATATTTAGACAATATGGACCTTTTTGCTGATTATTCCTCTATGTATGCACCTGGTCATAATTGTAGTAGAAACCTAACATCAACATAATTTTAAATATCTTGAAAAACGTGATCCCTCGGAATCATTAAAATTATCAAATCATCTGCAGATTTTTCTAAATTCAAAATTTCATCAAAAAGTTTGAATTCTCCTTAAGGCAGTAATAGGGGCGTGGAAGGTAGTTTGTACCGGCCATAAACAGGCTCAATTAAACCGAGCCTGCAACATTTTTAATTTTGTTGTTCTGGACTTTCTGTAGGGGTTCTTACTTTCTCAATTTTACACGATTATTGCAGAATCCGTTTGATTGAGTCTGTTCATGGGGGATAATGAAAAAGTGCATCATCCCTCAGCGCCCTAGCACCGGCTGAGGCGGTACTCTATTTTCAACACTTAAAAGTGCTAGAATCAATCATCCCAAAGGACCAGAAAAATATATCAACACTGGAGTGAAGCCATAGATTAATTTGTATTATATGTTAATATACAACAATATACAACAAAAAGCATGGCAGTGTACGAAACAAAAAGTTATGTAAAGAACTACATATTAGGAAAAGAAACTGCTAAGATGAAAACGTTACAAATGTCACTAACAATTCTTCTTAACATTATGTCATACTTTATTATGGTAAAATTTATTTTTTTCAATCGTACAAGATTTTGAAATTATAATGAACCATATGGAATCCGTCCACGTAGTCTATGATTTAAAATTTTTTTTTATAAAAACAGAGGTCTTTTTGATTTATAGATCAATTTATTATAAAAAGAACCGGTACTTCAATGAAGATTTAAATAAATATTTAAAAGTAATTACTATAGGTGCATAATATTCTACTGACTAGTTGCTTACGTGTAGAATGTATGAATTTATACAAAAAGAAACTTACTTGTTTGTCTAAGAATTAATGTGCTACTTATAATGGTATGTGATACTGTTATTTTCGTGCATTTATTGTTATTTATGTAGAATGTTTGTGTAATTTTAACGTTTCACATTTCCATGCGTAGAAATAAAAAGCTGTAATTTGCTTTTTCCTCTGATTTGAAGAAATGGGTTGACAAGTTAGTGATACTAACTACTAACTTCCCTTAAAATAACTAAAAAAGTTTTTACTTAATAAATGTTAAATAATAATTTCTCACTATCAATAAAATTAATTCATTTCATCGTTCCCTTCACTATTTTTAAATCACAATTAGGAATTGGAATATATAGAGGATATTGAATGAGTGTAAGTTCAATACTGAATTTACTGCACGAGTTGAAAAAAAATATTTTATGCGAGTCTCTGGCGTGCATAATATTATTTTATTCAATGAGTGCAATAAATTCAGTAATGAACTTACATGAATTTAATATTCTATTTATCACATAATCAAAATAAAGACCGTTTAAAGTGAAATAAGAGTTATTTTTCATTGACGCGTCTATAGTATAACGCTAACATTTAGTCTTTACACTATGTTTGTATAACGCTAATGGCGTCACGTCAAAATATAAGCACGGCCGTGCAATACCATTTTTACGGAGTCGCAAAATCGGCACGGGTGTGTGATAAACATGTAAAGTGAATAGTTCTTAGTTTAATGTTTAGCTATAAGGATTCTGGATCCTACGATCCGAGCCACCTTTTTTTAATAAAAAATGACATTTATTGTCATATTCTTTCAAACCAAGTAAACCTCAATGTCAAATTTTAGACCCGGCGGGTAATAAATATCATGATAAAAATGCCAAAGTTTCATTCGTTGTTTAATTTCTTATTGATATATTGTAATTAATTTCTGTGTTATATTGACTTTTTTCGCCAGGGGTTCCATTGATACAAGATAAGAGTGTGTCGTTTAAGGCTACAATTTAAAATATATTACTTAATTTGAAGATTTTTCTCGCTTTAATCTAACTTCAAATTAACAAATTTAGACATAAAGGCATTCCTTCCGTTAATTTTAAATACGAATCATTACCATTTTTATATGTGTTAACAAATATGTAAGTTAAGCATTAATTTATTTTTTTCCGCGAGAGGTTTAACTTTTTTCTCAAATCTATTTTTATTGAACATTTCTAAATTATATAGAGAAGTTAGGAATGTCAATAGCGGGCTGAACAATATACAAGTTCTAGAACAAAAATTTTGTTAAACATACATCTTATTTTGTATAATTATAATGAAGAAAAAAAACATGAATCAAATATAAAAATATCTTTCTCATTGGCAGATTAAACTTCCACGTTTAGTAAGGACATTTCGTTTTTCAATAAAATCTTTTTTCATAGCAGGATCAATTTGAGTAGGTAAATGGACAGGAAACAAACATTCATTTAAGGCCTATATAATCAAGTAAATTAACGTAGATACTACTGTTAGCATTAATACGATATTATATGCAATTAATAAAGCAATAACAAAAAAAACTAATAATAATATAAAAATAAATATATATAAATATAATTATAACATTATTATACCCACAATGAACAGACCCCTAACATTGATTGACCGGTTTCCAGATATTTGTTTTGCATCGTACACTTAGTTTTGTTGTTATTTTAATGAACTGCATCGCGTTTATATTTTAACAATAATGAAATACAAAATAATATACAAGTATTGCAAATAAAAATGATAATGATGGTGTCTAAACATTTGCAGATGTAAACATTTAGAGACATACCTATATAAATTCAAATATTTCCTTTTCTACAAATAGCACACTTAAAACTAGAAATATAAAGTAAAAATGTAAATTAAAAAATTGAATTTTTCTTCTAAAAAATGTACGTTTATGTAGTCTAACATTGTACAATTATGTCAGATAAAATACATGTATATAGATTACTGAGACGAGCATGTATGTACGGTTTTACACAACCAAAGGTTAAATTGACTAAATGACCAATCATCAATTGAAAGTCTAAACACATTTATATAGCCTAACGATTTACACATGTATAACTCGTTATACAAAAAAGCACAATTTAATTATATTGTTTACAATACATGTGTTCTATTTAAGGTAACGAACGTTGATTCCTGTATTGTTTCAGAACTGTAAATGACATATTCTAAAAAGTTTTCAGGTTCCACGGATCGCAGGATTCAGTGTCCTGAGTGCTAACCATTACACCATGGAACTATTACGACTTAAACAAACTTAAATAACAAGGCATAAAACAACTGTGTCCTCAACAATTCAAATTCTATATGGTTGTCTGAATTTTAATTGCTTCTTACTAATCAAAACAAGCAATAAATGACGTCGTAAAATGCTGCAAAAGCGTCACAATAAACCAAAACATACACATTATTGTGTCGATAAATTATTCCCGGTAATTATTTGTCTTTTGTCGGAAAAAATGATTGTGCATGTCTTGTGTTTTAATAGTTAATAAGTAAATATTAATGCACGTTTTCAAAAGAAAAATGTTAATGAACGCTTTCAACTGATATTGATTATTACTGTCAATTAGTTCACAATATTCTCGTCTTTTAATTTCGGGGTAATAATCATTCTACAAAGAACACATGTTTTGAGCTAATAGAATAAGAATAAGTAACGATAAGCAGAAAAATTACTACATTAAAGTTCCGTCTGTCAGCAATATTTCTTTTATCACATTTATTGCCATTTTATTTTGTCCGATTTATCGGTTGTTGCAGCACCATACTCTTTTTTTATCACGCGTAATAATTAATTTATCCTAATTGTTGTTGCGGTTTATGTCATGTCAGTAAAGGGGATCCGCGCAGTAGCAAATTAGATTTAGGAAATAGATATCAATTCTGAGTGCATTGTTGTAGAATAATGCACGGTTTGAGTTCAAATGCGTAGTAATATAATCACGAAGGCCGATAGGCCTGAGTGATTAATTACAAAGCATTTGAACGAAAAACGTGCATTATTATACAATAATGCCCGAAGAATTAATATCTATTTCCATTCTAACACGTAAAGAAAAAATATAATTATTATTATAAAGTTGGACTTTATGTTTGGTGGTTAAATTTGTTTTCGCCTCAGAGTTTCCAATAGAAACGTTCTTTTAAGGCTATTCCGGTGGGTTGAAAAAAAAACTGTCGTTAAATCTACCGTGTGTAGAATAACGAATTTTGAAAACGTTGATAAAACTTTGTATGTTTATTTTATTTCACTCTATAATTTTTCAAGCGAAATACAACTTATTAAAAGTGGAATAAATGTAAAACTTAACTCGTTTGCGACATTAAAATAGCGTACTTGATTTGATTGTTTTGCACGTGCTGTTTGGCGCTACATTGTGACGTCACGTAAACAACACTTTAAACGTCTGTACAGCGTTAACGACTGAATTAAAGATATTGGTGTTCGGATTCATTTTCTTAGTTAGACCATTTTCTTTCATTCTAGACAGTTTTCACAACAAAATTCGACAAAAAATGTTTTTATTTATCAGATTTTTCAAACAAAATGGCGCCCTCAATGTGAAAAAATACAGGGAGATAATAAGAACGGCGAGTGCATTGTTGAGGAATAATGCACGCTTCGGGCCTTCTTTGTTTATATAGAAAAAATTCCGATAGTGTTAGAATGAATTTTATTGCGGCCAAGCAATGTGATTTTGAATCACTGTTCATCATGAAGTCAGACTTGCCAACCCCTATGCAAAACGTATACAATAAAATGTATATTCACTGAGAAACTTTGCATAAAAGAAAACAATCGATATGAAAATCTGATATCAGAGAAAAATGAAACTCAACATTAAAGCATATGAAGGTTATATAAACATTATAATTAGTAATACATATAAATATAAAAACCAGCAGCCATAGAAAAACGAACATTTTGATCTAAAACAGCAATTTCACGTCATCATATGTTTCACATGCTGGATTGTAAAGATCAAGCTTGTATTTAAATACTGACAGGGGTTCCATGGTGTAATGGTTATCACTCATGACTTTCTTTGAATCAAACCTTACGTTGACACATATGTTTTTGGTAAATTTATTACGTAGCAGGCTTATTGCTACACAAATACTTGTTTTTGTTCTTGAACCGTTTTCTGTTTTTGCTTGCAGATGGTAATATGTATTAGAACCAGCTAAACAGTATACACTGTATGCCGAGACATTTAAGTAACAACAACAACAACCAGAATAAAATTTAAAATGTCTCAAACCAATGATATAAAAGATGGTTTCTCCTTTTAGAAATATTTTTTCTGTATTTTAGATACTCGGGAAAATAAGAGATAGAAATTGCTAAAGAAAATTAGAAACTGAAAAAAAATCAAACTATCTTAAAACTAAAGATCAAGTTACATATAAACGAAACACAAAACAATGAGTACCCCTTTCATTCCAACAAGTTATCCAGTATCTCTCTTTTCATTAAATGTATTTGCCTGTTCGCTATTATATAACTAGTATTATAAAATACTATTTTAAGTTTCAATATTCATATCAAAGTGATTGCACAAAGTCATCAGAGAAAGCCAGGTCAAGTTGAAAGAAACAGCCTACCACAACAGATTTCGCTATCACGTGAGAAATACATACCCATTTGTGGAGTCATACTACAACATATTATGGCTCGGTATCAGGTAAAAACTAATACAGCTCTAAATGTTGCCTAAACAAGACAATGCGTCCGTGACATATATGCCATTGTTGGGCGGGG
Organism: Ruditapes philippinarum; assembly: GCF_026571515.1. Lineage (NCBI taxonomy): Eukaryota > Metazoa > Mollusca > Bivalvia > Venerida > Veneridae > Ruditapes > Ruditapes philippinarum. The sequence continues at coordinate 8,015 of NW_026852499.1, forward strand.
TATTGACAATAAATATGTCAATTCCTAAACGTTAATTGCAGTCATTGTCCAAATAAATGAACCCATTATCGATATGTATTTATACTTATATAGAGTGAAACTTGAAAACTAATTATTAAGAGTCATTCTTGATAAAGGAGGGCGGGAAAAATCGAAACCGAAAATAAAAGATCATGGTTAATGCGACGATTGAAAACGTATCGCTGATAAAAATCAATGCAAGATGAAAGCGTTCATTGATGTTTTACTTATGGAAAGTGTAAACAGAGAGGAATCCGAACCAATTAATTATTTAAACAAATACATGTACGCTAAGAGTCAATTTTCCAATTAAAGACAATTACTTAAAAGTAATTAATTACTCATAAATCGCGGAATTTTACGACGTCGTTGTTTTGATTTGGAAATAAACGTCACGAACTAACGTGAGATCTCGTTTATGATTTGCAGGTTTTATTTTCACTTTATAGATGGTACTGGATAAGTCTTGACTCCTAAAAATGAATAGATCAAGTTGAAACAAATTGAAACAGAACATGCTTTAGACCAGGCATTAAGATTGGTTATGACGAATATAGTAATGGTCCAAGAAAATTAAAAATAAAACAAACAAATAAACAAAGAACAACATTGTTAGTTATATCAATAGAAAATCTACTATCGTTTTTTAAATGTATTTCTTTTTTCTTTTTTTCATCTCTTCTGCTATACTTTTACAAAGCTAACATTAGGACTTCGCGATATAATCCATCCAATATAATGTCTAACACATCTGTTGATATTTCATTTGCGTTGATTGGTCTGTAGTTGACAGGACCGTCATAATATTAATTGTACACAGAGGCTTCTTTTATTTTAAAACATTACTTGATGTTCTTTAGCGGCACTTTACTTAAAAATGGATATGAAATATTTTGTCCGCGAACAAACAGGTATATATACTCGTATATGCAATTCGAGCCTAGATGAATTTATTGAAATTCTTTTGAGTGTTTCTATTTCGTATTGACACATTTTGATAAATATTTGTTTAATCTAAATTTAATTACAGGGGGTAACAATGCTATTAGCTATTATATTACTGTATTGTTTTATTTTACATTTCAAACATATTCTCATTGTTACAAAAGAAAAGTCTCTCCAAATTGACAAATTGAGATACAAAGTCATTTTTATTGCTTAAATACTTATAGTTTTAATGCACTATTCATGTTTATTTGCACACACGTTTAAATATTTGAATTAATGTAGACACTGCAATGACCATGAATAAGATATATTTGATTCATTTTAACACACATTCTCATTTCTTTATCTCCCAGCTTTTTTGTTTGTTTATTTGGTAAATGATTTATTCTTGAAAATAATTGCATCGTCATTACAAATAATTTGGTTTTAACAAGCCTTATGCTGACATTTTGCTGTTTGATATGTCTGATATAGACGAAATTGTTGAAATGTTTTGCCAGCCTTCCCTGTTCAAGTGATATCTCTAGAATTTGTAAGTGCAAAAATCTTAGTGTTTTTTTTAAAATTCTATCGTGCTTGGGATTGAGAAGATTGTGATGATGACTATTGAAATATTTCGCTTGCTTTCCTTTTTCCAATGCTGCATTCAGAAGTTGCAGGTTTGGGCATCTTAGTTTCTTTTCTATTATGCTTGGAGTAGAGAAGATTGTGATGGTGACTCTTGCTTTCCTTTTTCCAATGCTGCATTCAAAAGTTGCCGGTTTGGGTATCTTAGTTTCTTTTCTATTATGCTTGGAGTGGAGAAGATTGTGATGATGACGTGACGTCACCTGCACAAATAAACATGTATTAATGTTCATGTTGTGCATTTTATTTTAGCATGTATACGTTCAGGTTTCTTGAATAAAAACATACAGTTATTGGCCTCTAAGTGCAGACCTGGACTAACATCACTGTCCATCAATCTTATATTTTTACTTGTTAACGATACAATATTGTTTAAAGCTAGTGACAAATAGCAGTCAAAGATTATAGCATTATCACAAATTAAAACGTGTATAACCACCTTGTATTAGAGCAATGGACATGATAAAGACATAATTATTGAAGGTCTTACAAAAATATACTTTAATTACAAAAGCACAGTAACAGTGTTCATCTATCGTATGTCTTTGGTAGATGCTGTCAATTGTATTACTTTAGACCTAAAAGTATGTATATAAGTCGTTAATGATTTTCATGAATCCAATCAAGTACAAGCCATGGTGTAAATATAGTCAATGCAGCATTTCGCGGCTTGGTATTGACAATACATATCGGTGTATCACTTTATAGACATTAATTACAATCATTACACTGAAGTTAACCAACTCGTTGCCGACATTTATACATACGTCCATAAAGCGTTTCGGGATAACAATTTATTAGGAATCATATATGGAAGAAAGAAATAAAGACGTCTGGTGGATAGATCGAATTGGAAAATAAAAGATCACGGTAACACGACGATCGAAAACGTGTTGTCAATTAAATACCATGCCAGTTGTAAATGTTCATTCATGTTTTACTAATGAAAATTGTAAACAAGGAGGAATACTGTAACAAATAATAAATTTATCAAAGACTCTTAAAAATACTTTTTTTTTTTAAACCAGATTTAAGTCGATGTGTTAAAATAACTGAATGCTCATTTATCGCGGAGTGTTTTGATTTTGAAGAAACTGATACGAAATCACGAGAGATCAGTCATTAATCGCACATAATTTGTTAAATAGTACTTGAATCTTGAAACATTTTACTTTTCTTATAATCTTATTACTTTTTTTTTCTTTTTCAAGTCAGATTTTTTTAATATTATGGCAAATCTGGAGACTTACAGCTTTAAAGTAAAACAAATAAATAAACAGGTAAAGGGGGGTAGTCAATTTGTTGTCAATTTGAGTCTGTATGAGGTACGGTGAGGCGCCTAGTAATCAGCGTACGTTTGTGATGACTGTAGGCAATACAAAATAAATTTGCCATTAAATGTACATGAACGTTTTCTTCTACACGTTTCATTTAGAAAAAATACGGGGCCGCCTTTGAAAATGTCCCAGAACTATTCTTTCCTTCTGTTGATAATTTTTACTTGCTTACTTTAGCATGTCGCCTGTGTCATCATATTGGCACAAAGAGACTCATAACATTTTTTTCTTGTGTAATTTTAGTATTTTATATTTGATATAGTAATACATATCAGTTCTGTGGCGTAACCAAAATGAATAAATATGTCTACTCTCTATACTCACAAGCAATGAAGTAGATGAGCTTGCAATAAAGCATACAGTGATTGGAAGTTATTATTGCGTATTGCCGCAAGAAAACATACATATTGAATTATATAGATCAGCAATAAATGAGATTTCGTTTACCTATTGTGGTAACGGTATGTACTCGTTAGAATCAAACAGTCAGAATTCAAATCTCGATTTAAACCATTTGCAATTGTCAAGATTTGTTCTTATTAACGTGATTTGAGTGAACCATTCATTAATGGTGCCTTTTTATAACGCTTAATAAGCATATCAAAAAGATACATATATGTTTCTCATTGCACACGAAAGAAGATGGTTCCATGGTGTAATGGTCAGCACTCAGAACTTCGTGCGATCCGAGTTCGAATCTCGGTGAAACCTTAATTATATTTTTTATGAACATTAAAATAATTTACATAATATCTGGTACAATTGCCTCAGACACAGAGATATTTTTACTTCTTTAGAAAGGGCAAATATGAATTTTATAATGCTAAACTAATGGTTTAAGAGAATGTTAGAAACTTATAAAGTAACGAAAGTATTGATAAATGTCAAATAATTTGTCGCAAAAGTAGCAAAATGTAAACAAAGTAGTATTTTGACTACCATACAAAATTCGGATTCACTATACATGTAACTGTACTTATTGTCGCTAAGAAACAGATGAAAAGATGGTTCAGGTAATTGTCCAATGAGAACATTTTGGATATTATAAAAGAACACCAAAATTAAAAAGCTTTTGAGAAATACATATAAAAGCCTTCCTGAGGCATAATCTACCTTGAATATTACTTGTTCTTAAACATAATTTGTGGAAGCCTGTGAGCATGTAGAGAAAGATACAACAATCTTACATATGCCGTCTCGGCTGACCTTCATTACTTTATGTCTTTTTATTAACTTAACTGAAACATTATGTAAATGATAAAATGAAATGAATAAAAAATGTGTTAAACTATGTTCTCTCTATTTTATTGGGGTTTTTATGGTAGTTTTGTTCGCTTGAAATTCTTTAGAGTACCATCAAGAAAAAAAATGTCAATGGGTTATAATCTTATATAAATACATAGAATTATTTGTTTATGGCAAACACTTATAATACTCTTATAGACTTGATAGGCAGTTTCCTATTTTAAGATGTATCTTCTTCTGTTTAATGTATTGAGGTATTGTGTTTTGTAAGAATACAAAATATTTGAATTCCTAAAGCTACTATACACAATGTGTGTCATCAGGTTTATTTTTATATATTTATTTCTTCGTCTCTTTTTTGTATTTAACTAGATAATGTAATTGTCTGTAATCAGTGTTGATTTTAAACATGTTCAGGCCATTTAATTTAAACATGGAATTTTATTTTCCGCAGCATCACCTTCATCTAATGAATTTGTTGAACAACTACAGAGAATGAATGACACCATGTTATTGTTTTCTATTTTGATTTCTATAAATGGCCTGTAAATATCTATCACTTCGGGCTTTGTGATAAAAATAAGAGTATATTAGTGACAGTTGAAACTTTAATGAAGATATTGTTCTGCTCGTTATTACGTATTCTTATTCTATAAACCAAAAAAGGTGAAAGTGTTCTTTGTAGAATGATAGCATCTATTGGATTATTACTACCCCCGAAAGTAAACGAGACGATTGTGAACTAATTGCCAGTAATAATCAATATCAGATGAAAGCGTTCATAAATGTTTTTTTCTTGCTGAAAACTGTAAACGTGCAATAATGTTCACTAATTAATTATTTAAACGCAAAACACACACAATAAGTTTCCTAACAAAAGACAAATAATTAAACAGAATAATTATTACACGCATGTTCAGATTTTGGTTCATTGTAAAGCTTAAGTCATTTACACGATATTTTACGACTTCATTGCTTGTTTAAATTAGTAAGTGAGAAACATTTCGTGTTTGATTTGTAGAGATGACGGTCGTTTAATGGTTTGATAAGTAAGGTTGGTTCATGTCTTAAAAAAATAGGAAAAAATATGTCCATTACAGATATTTAACATGGAAGGTGTGAATTAAAGTAAAGCATAGGAATATTTTTATAAGTAATAAGTGTGAGTTTCCACACAGAACCATCAAGTCATTGTAATTCTTATCACAATTTATATGACCAACTACTTGCAATATAAATGTGTTAATATTGATAATTTCTTCAAAAGAATTTATAGAAAACGACTATTAAGCTATGAACAAATAAAAGTAAGTTCAATGTCGACCACATTATGGTAAATATCTACAAATCAAACGATTCTCTCTTTATCAAATAAGGTTCAGTAATAATAATAAAAACACCATAGAGTTTCTATGGTGTATTTATGGTTAGGCACTTCTGGACTTTGACTTTAAATATTTTTATGAGTGGGCGGGTAGTGGCAACGAGTGAAATTATAATAATTTCATACCACATCGGAAAAGTATAATAAATCCCGTTTTTAGATAAAGAACTTGATGTTTTTTCTGTTTGTTATATACACTTTTCTCTTTCTTGACAATATAATTGAAAAACTTACCCTTTGGCTGGCCTTTTGAAGAAAAAGTGCAGCAAATAAAGAAAAATATGTTTCACTTGCAATGAAAAAAATATCTATAATTTAAATAGCAATATTTCTGTTTTATTTTTTGGTATTTTACTTACATGTCCACAGCAGATAAAATTTGGAAAAAAATCAGAAAAACATATTTTCATAAGTTGTCGATAAAAATAATTAGTAAAATATTTCTAGTCATTTTCCATGAAAAGCAACACGGGTTCCATGGGTGTAAATGGTTAGCACTAGGATCTGAATTTCCGCGATCCGAGTTCAAATCTCGTGGAACCTAACATTTTCTTTTAAATATGTCATTTTACAGATCTGCAACAATAAAGGAGTAAATATCTTGAAATTAATTTTGGTAATGAGAAAAAGAATACATTTCTTTTAATTTCCAATAGATTTGCGTTATTTAGTCATCGTTACCTGTAGGTAGGGCACGCGCCGTCGAGAAAATACGTGCTTTTGCAATAAATAATCTATTTACATTAGTTTTGTCCGACAAATTGTTTAATTTTAAAACTACTATGGACACTAAACGAACATTTAAAAGCTGGGGGATATTCAACTTTTATTTAAATGTTAATTCCTTTTCATTACAAGATGTAAGTGTGTTAATTAAGAAATGCAAATACTTGAATTTTATAAAGTATGTCGCTAAATTTACGATGATTTAATAGAAACGTTTAATGTTTTACATATACTATGTTATAGATGCCGTGTTATATACAAAAAATGTAATTGTACGATGGTAGAAAATAAAGCTTTCGAAGCCTATCTTTATCTATTAGCTTTATATTTTTCTGATGTCTGTTTCATGTTGTTATATGCTGGAAATGGAAACTAATTGTTCAGTAAATTGTTAAACACGCTAACTTACTGAAACCTTTAATAAAAAACGTAGATAATACATAGTAGTCTCTTAGAATGTCTATGTGCAATGTAAATGCCTATGTATACATTTTCTTTCATGGTGTTATGAATTGTACAATGACGAAACTTAAATAAAACATTAAATATATATAACTTGATTTACAATGAAGATGCAAGAAAGCAGTTTATATAAAATCACTGAGAACTTAAAGCTACATTAAATGAATTTCTTAAAAACAGAAATAGCGACATTTCATTAGTAAATTTGGTTTCATATCGACTCCAGATCTTATTATGGTGTCAAGGCAACCAAAATGAGTTTTATAAGCAATATAAACATCTGCGACCTCATTGGGCGAAATCGGAATTTGCATGAGACACTCCGCCTTCGTGTCATCCGTACATCAATATTAAATCAACAAACATTTATAAAGTAGCAGTCCTAATATAACGGTGATATTTACGCTTTGTAACGGTTGTTTCATACAAATTTAATATTTTTATGAGATGATTACTCTTTCCTGAACGCCATGCCAAGTGCACCGTGAAGCTAAAACGGTTTTTAAAGTGTGTATGCACATGAAAATCTCGTAATTGCTGTGTTCTGTATAGCAACTTTAACACTGTGACGTAGCACATACATGAACTGATTATAGTCTTCATTTGCATGTTAAAATTCGTATACGAACTTTAGTGTTACCGTGGGGTTTTCCGTTTAAAATCGTAATTTATGAACAATATTTGATGAGATTTACAACAATACTGTTAAAAAGGTTAATAAAACAGTAGAATGCTTGGTTATTAGGCCGACGGCAAAATATTTTTACATATTTATTTAATGTAACTTTAAAAAGGTTAATAAAACAGTAGAATGCTTGGTTATTAGGCCGACGGCAAAATATTTTTACATATTTATTTAATGTAACTTTAAATCCTTAATTTAAATGATCGTTACCATTTTATTTACACAATACATTTGTATATTTGTACTTCATTTTAAGGTTAATATGTAAACGACGTTCTGCATGTCATTAAAACCAACAACATAAATATGATAACCATGCAAAACAAATACCTGAAGAGCGGCCAATCAATGTTAGATGAAGACAATAATGTCCCATGTGAAACCAGTACCGTTGAGTTCCAGGATATTTGGGCAGACGAATAATGTTGCAAAAATTGTTGCAAATATTTGTTTCACAAATTATCTTTAGAAAATAGGTTTAATTACTTTGATCGAAAACGACAGACAACAATAGAAGTATGAAGTCGTAACTTGAAGTTTAAAAGTTGAGTTGGTAAAGACGCCAGTACTTACATAGGAGCTCTGGCTTCAAACGAAACATAGACAAGAAAATGGGGAAAACTTATTTGTCATTACTTTTTAAATATCGAATTTCACAGTTTATTCTATTCCACAGAAGAACAAATTTTGATAAAAAACGTTTTTGACAAATGGCCAAATTTCAAGAATCAATTCCTGTTGAAATATATATGCCTTGTCATAATTCTGCGAGTTTCTAGAACCCTCGTATAAACTTAATAAATTAAACGAGACTTACCTGGAAGTTGAAGTTCAATTATTATTCTACTGCTACTGGACCACAGGGTTTAATGAGATGAACATATGATCTTATCAGATGACCAAGCAGACTTTCAGAGCATAAATAATTATGCAAAATGCGACAATGGCTTATACATATGGGAGGGGTAACCGGTTGGGCATTAAACCCTGTGGTCCAGTAGCAGTAGAATAATAATTGAACTTCAACTTCCAGGTAAGTCTCGTTTAATCTATTAATTCTACTGCACTGGACCACCTAGGGTTAATGAGATTTTAGAGACCATGCTCGCATTTTGACAAGTCGTTAAGAATTCATAACCAAGTAAAATGATTACATATTCAATCTACGACTATTAACTTTTCAAAAACTGAAAATATAATGCACAAAGATAAAGTATGCAATAGCCATATACATAAAATGCTGTAAAAGTAACAATCATTATGAAAGAATACTATTCCCTATTTCTATTGCGCGGAAAAGGTCATTTGGCTTGCTGCAATAGCCCTGCTGCAATGTTACATTGCATAATTTATATTTCTTATTGTAAACAGAAAATTGCAAAACAAGTTTGACATTAAATGGTATACACATATACGTGTTAGCATAAAATTCTTTCACATGTAGTGATATTCGAAGTTTTCTATGGTTTAAAAGCAACACATTTATGCTTTAATTATAATTTCTTTAGGCATGATTCTGATATCTTGCAAAATCAGTGTTTTGAAATTACTGATCTGCCCATTAAGCCTAAACCTGCCATTATTCGTTTATATTATTTACATTCCTTTTATCTTTTTTTTTTTCACATTCTGTACTATATTTACTTCAGATTAAAGTTAGATTATAAGTAAATCACATGTTTTAATGCATTATGACAACAGTATAAAATGCATTTTCCCCCTTTTTTAAGGGAAATTGTGATTATTTCTGAGGCTTAATCTGTTTCTTTAAAAGAAAGAGGTATCACGGGTTTCCATCACAAATATCTAATAAAGATTAGAATACCATAAAAACCACATATGATTTTTTTTTTAAAACCTTTCAAACATCTCTCTCGCAATTATATAATGCGAAAGACGTATATATGTGAAGAACTCACATTACATGTTTTCTTCAATAAACACATGTATATTATTTTCAAAATCAGCTCTGTGTTGCAGTAAAAGTACATGTTTCTATGGTTCACGTTTTCGATTCCACTCGATACAGGATAGAATATAATGAAACAAACAAATGAATTTGTTCATATATATTTCCTGAATTATTAATATTATTATTTTTGTTCGGAATCAATCAATCAATCAATTAATGGGTTAACTAAGTCATCAAATGATTTATTTATTTATTTAAAAATGATAATGAAAACTACCAAAACAAATGGCTGCATCTCTTATCACCACTTACTTATTCAGTTGTTTAAAAACAAAACCCCAAACAAGTAATTCTATGACCATGCCATTTGGTAGAATAAACTGCTTAGTGTTTTCCTTTCCCCGGTCAATGACGAGTACTGTACCACATCTACATATACTGACATATTATGAACTTAAATCTGCCATTTCTTTTTCAAATCTTATAACATTTTTAGTTGACTTATTAATTATTATGCAGACTACAAATATAAATGCGTTCATCAACCGTAGACATATTTCATAGACTAAATAGCAGTTTTCATGATATAATAAATATTTTCATTGGAACTTGTTGTTTCATTCAGTACCTCTTTTCCTTTTTTTTATCAAAATTTTAATGACACTTTGACAGCCCTAGCACAATCAAGATTTTGTTGATAGGTCCGACACAAATCCCTCTCTGAGTGATTTATAGTGCCATGGATTATAACACAGTGAAGGTTAATTAGCAACCCCTCCTTGCAAACAAACAAATCAAATTAAGACATATGTTTGACCTACAAACCAGGCACGGTTATTAGTACCTGCGGTTTTCCCAGGGATAAGCCTGATGATAAACCCTTACAAAAACAATTCACTGAGAGGGTCCAGTGAGAGATTTATCTGAAGATGTAGTACATGTATACAGTAAAACCTAATCTAAACCATCTACAATACTGCACATTACAGATATAAACTATCATTATTGTAATGAATGGTAAAACATTGGTTTCGTAGGTTTGTCCAAAAGTGAAAGACAAGTGCAAATGATTACTTAGTTTTTTTTTTTTTTTTTTTTCCCATCTTATTAGTTTATTTTATTATATTCATTAATTCATTTATTTATTTTCTATGTTTTACTGTAGTTAGCTTGAGCAAAAATTTCAATGCATGCGAACTACATCAAACATGTATTTAATTATGCATTAAGCTATGTCTATATACACCTTTCAGTGGAAGAAAATTCTGGATAGAAAAATATTTGAGTGATTAAATATTATTTTCTTCACTAAAAACTTTTCATATTTATTTCATGTTCTTCCATTTCGAATGACATGTCATTTTCTTAAAAATGAAGCAAGTTCTTTACATTCGACATTGTCAGTGAGATATACAGGTAAAGAATTATTCAATATAAATTTCATTATTGAACTGTCTCAAGCAGGTACCAATATTGAAAGTTATCAACTTACAATGTTCAGGGTATTCCAAAGTGTTTCTGGAGTATTGTAAAAACAGTGCATACTCACATTCTGTTTTCTTTCTTGCATATGTACTCAGCCCCTGCTATTCTTACCTCACACTATATACAACCAATGTTATTCAATATGTGTTTACTTTCCGTAAAGAAAGTAACAATTCCTTCATAAGATCAGCTCCAAATGGTGCGTTTTCCCAAGAGCAAATTTGGAGTCACAGTTTTTTACATTTCTATGCAAAAACTTTCTTCAGCATATTTGATCTTCCTATATAACAAATTTGAGTATTCAGGTTTTGACAATCTTTGCAAAATTTGCTTCTACATATTCCTTCTTGTATGACAAATTTGGAGTACTCACGCGGGTTTTGACATTTTTATGCAAAACTTGCTCCAACATATTCCATCTTACTTATAACAAATTTGAAGAACTCAGGTTTGGATATATATTGCAAAAATTGCTCTAGCATATTCACTTTTATATAGATAACTAATGTGTAGTGCACGGTTTTGACATTTTATGCAAAACTAGCTCCAGCATATTCCGTCTTATATAACAAATGTGGAGTACAAAGTTCTTGACATTTCTATGCAAAACTAGCTCCAGCATCTTCCCTCTTATATAACAAATGTGGAGTACAAAGTTTTTGACATTTCCATGCAAAACTAGCTCCAGCATATTCCCTCTTATACAACAAATTTGGAATACATAGTTCTTGACATTTCTATGCAAAACTAGCTCCAGCATATTCCCTCTTATATAACAAATTTGGAGTACACAGTTCTTGACATTTCTATGCAAAACTAGCTCCAGCATATTCCATCTTATATAATAAATTTGGAGTACACAGTTCTTGACATTTTTATGCAAAACTTGCTCCAAAATATTTCCTCTTATGTAACAAATTTGGAGTACACAGTTCTTGACATTTCACAGTTCTTGACATTTTTATGCAAAACTAGCTCCAAATATTCCCTCTTATGTAACAAATTTGGAGTACACAACTTTTGACATTTCTAGATAAAACTTACTGCAGAATATTTCTCTTATATAAAACCATTTTTGTGTGCAAATACAATCTCTACAATACGCACAAAACAGCAAAACTGAAAATGTTGCAGGCTTGGTTTGAATGAGCCTGTTCAAGGATGATACTGTAAAATGCAAGTTAATGTTCATCCGCCCAAAGCATGTTAAAGATATACTATACTCATCTGATAGTAAAATATTTTTATTGAAATCTATGTATTTCTTTCTCAATATGTCTAATTTTAATAAAAGAATGTACTGTGTGTGGGAAGCTGCATATCCTATTACAGGTTAAGTAAAGTTGACCCTTTCTAATAAGAAAAAAAACTGTTTGTTTTGTTGTTTTTTTGTTGTTGTTGTTTTTTTTATTTATTTTTTTTTTTTTTTTTTTTTTTTTTTTTTTTTGTTGACACTATACATTCTTATTTGCCTATGAATTGTGTATAGTTTTAGACATAAGATATCTTAAAAATGTATATTTTATATTTAAAAAGAGACTGTGTAGCAATTATCAAAATTTAAAAATACAAAATTGGAGCATATTATATCTTTAAATCAAATAATTGTTATTTTAACTTATCATATAGTTACCCAACTAAACACAATTGGTATCATAGAATTATATTTTGTGAGTAAGAGCTGATATTTTCTTATATCAAGTAAGATTTAAAACAGTGAGATACTAGATAGAATAAGAGTCTTATTAATTATAAGCTGTGACATGTGCATTTCGTTTGCCTAAGAAACATGAATTTGGTATGTTCGCGGCTCAAGAAATTAAATTGTTAAACAGTATATTATTAATTCTATGTCTTGTTAACTTCAAGTTAAAGCAATATTGTCTTTGTTGTTGTAGTAGTAGTTGTAGCATAAAACTTGGGAGGTCAATCATCTGTGTTGCAGATGGCCAAGGCTTCATACTGTTGTCCATCATTCCATGATGACGAAACAGATTTTCCTAATCTGTTGCAGAGTTAATATTGGACCTACTGTCCGCAAACTCTAGACTTTCCAATTTCTGTTGCAGAGTTATATTGGACCTACTGTCCGCAAACTCTGGGGTCGTCGCAGTACGCCTCAGTACCTACTGTACTGGTTATAGCGACTGTTGGGCTTCTTGAAAAGTGAAATTCCCTACTGGAACTAAACACTTTGCCCCTTCTTGTAGCCATCCATGTGGAAAATATAAATAGATAATCAAACAAAAGCAGAAGACAATTGTTATATCCAAAACATTGTCACTTTAAATCAAACTTCAAACAAATCCGGTATTTAATCCATTTTACAAAGTTATTACGTAATTGTACTACTCCATTTAACAAGAATAATTGAATAAATCCTAACTCTAATAATAACACATAAACTCATAAATTAAGAGAAATTAACTGCGGCCACTCTGATAGGATACTTTTAGCGTTCTGCTTGGTCATCTGATAAGATCATATGTTCATCTCATTAACCCTAGGTGGTCCAGTGCAGTAGAAATGTATATACTTACACACTTACAGATTAGAACATACTACTAAATAAAACAAAGAAAATGAACTTGTTGATGTGTAATCCTTAATGATTGTGTCGTGAAGTAATACTTATCGGTTAAACATTTATCATTTCAAATAATGACCGACAAATGTTTCTTGATTTTGTAAATTTATGTGGGCTTCTTGTGCAAGTGTCAGTCAACAAGTGAAATCAGGTGAAATACGAATTATAAGAACAAGTAAATATTATGTCTTTCTTGGTGAAATTAATTTATTTGTCATTGTCGGTGCCCTTTACTTTTCAAACTTAGGCGAGACTGGTTCTAATAGATTAAGGCGTCACTACTGATGTTTTCTTGTCATTAGTAGCAGTCTAACACGCAGATAACAAGATGAAGTTAATGTAGGTCAACGTGAAATTATACCATATATAAGTAATTATATTTTATATTGAAATACGATCATATAAAACTTCACTATCTTTAGAGAAATAAAGATAAGTGGTTTAGATTCCTTAACAAATGATAGAGTATAACGCTAGATAATGAGACTAACTTTTTTCAAATATTGGCTTTCTATACGGGTCTAGACATCTTGATCACTGAACCGACGATGGCTTAAGCAAATCTAAAACGAGATCTTGCGTGAGTTCTTGACGTTACTTCAATCAAAACAATGACGTCGTAAAATTTCGCGATATACGAGCATTCAATTATTTCATTGCGGACAATATCCTGATACTGAATATTTAACAGACCCGACTTTTATTTGTCTTTAATTGGAAAAGTTGTTCTTAAGGTTTCTTTTTGAATAGTTTATTGGTTAGCATTATTTCCTGTTTTCACTTTTCATCAGTTAAACATTAATGAAGCTTTCATCTTACATTGATTTTCATAGGCGATACGTTTTGAATCGTTTCTTTAATCATGATCTTTTATTTTCATCTATTTGTTCGAGAGACGTCTTTATTTCTTTCTTCCATATGTGACTCTTAATCTATTGTTATCTGGAGACATTTTATAGACGTATAAAGTAATGTTAGCCCGAGCTTGTTATTTTCAGTAATTATTACAATTAAGGATTGATGTACCGATATGCATTGTCAACTCCCTACCCACAAAAATTGCACTGTCTATATTACACCATGACATGCAGCAAATCTTAAATGAGATCCCGCGTGAGTTCGTTTCGTTAATTTTATCAGCGATACGTTATCAATCGCCTCATTAACCATGATCTTTTAGTTTCGGTTTCGATTTTTTTCCAATACACGCCCATCTTACTTTTATCAAAACTGACTCTTAATAAATAGTTGTCCAGATTCACTATAAAGAAGTATATATAAATATCAATAATGGGTTCATTTACTTGAACAATGGCTACAATTAACGCCTAGGAATTGATATATTTATTGTCGACGCTCCACCCAACAATGGCATATATATCGGATGTTTTGTCTAGTTAGGCTGTATTTGTAAAACCGTATGTTGTAGTATTGCTCTACAAGTTTGTATGATGTGTCCAAAGTGAACACGAAATCTGTTGCCGTTATTTGGTTCTCTTATTCTCTTATTTTCTTCAGAAACTTTTTTTTTGCTTCAAATATCTCAGATTAGAATTGTATTTTGTTCCTTTAACAACCGAGTGTAGAACAAAAGCCCTCACGGACAAAAGGTCAAAAAGTGACAAGGCGGACAAAAGCCCTCCCGTGAAAATGACAGGGCGGACAAAAGCCCTCCCTTCAAAATGACTTGGCGGACAAAAGCCCATCCGTGAAAATAATAGGGCGGACAAAAGCACTCCCGCAGCAAATACATATGTGTACGTTGAATAGTTTATATTTTCTTTTCAATGCACTCAGGATAAATCGTAATTATGAATATATTTTTTCCATTGGCATAAGCGTATTTGTATGAGCTTGAGCACATTCCTGAGAGGCATCTGAATAATCCATTTTCACGGGAGGGCTTTTGTCCGCCTTGTCATTTTTTGACGGGAGGGCTTTTGTCCGTTTCCCAAAACAAACATCGCATTAAAAAATTGGTTCCACCGAGATTTGAACTCGGATCGCAGGATTCAGAGTCCTGAGTGCTAACCATTACACCATGGAACCATGTGATCTCCTACTTATGTAAAGTATATCGTAGGTATCTCTTTATTTAAACAAACATGCAAAGCGAATCGTAAAAAATTATGACAGAAGCCAATAAAAAATAAATAAACAAACAAACAAATAAATGAATGAATAGATAAGTAAATGAATAAATAAAAGAATAAATAGATAAATAAATAAAATAATGACAATTACAAATAACATATGGATAATCGGACATCTTAATAAGTAAACTATGACGGACAGGTCGGACGCTATAATGAAAAATAACAAGCCGGGAAGTCGGAAAACAGAATGAATTATAACATGCCGGATATAAATCAAACATGTGTATTGTTGTTTTGTTGTTCAAAATATAACTTCCTCTCAACAATAAAATAAATGTAAAAAATGTAAGGTTCCACCGAGATTTGAACTCGGATCCAGGATTGGAAGTCCTGAGTGCTAACCATTACACCATGGAACCATGTCTTTCTGTCGACAATGTAAAGTATATGAATATCTATTATTATGGTTACTAAGACTTAAACACAAGACACTAGAATGACATGTACTAGAATGGAAAAAACATGTCAGATAGCCGGGCACTTGTTTAACGTGTAATTAAGACGTCACTATAATGGGAAAAAACATGTCAGATAGTCGGGCACTTGTTTTACGTGCAATAAAAACGTCACTAGAATAGGAAATGACATACCAGATAGTCGGGCACTAGAGTAACATGTAATAAAGACGTACACTAGAATGGGAATTAAAACATGTCAGATAGTCGGGCACTAGTTTAACGTGTAAGAAAGGCGTACACTAGAATGGGGAAATAAACTGCCAGATAGTCGGGCACAATAATAACATGTAATAAAGACTTGCACTAGAATGGGAAATAACATGCCAGATAGTCGGGCTTTGTATAACATGTAATTAAGACGTCACTAGAATGGGAAAAAACATGTCAGTCGGACACTAGAATAACATGTTATAAAGAACTTCACTAGAATGGAAAAACATGTCAGTAGTCGGGTACTAGAATAGCATGCAATTACGACGTCACTAAACGAATCTCACGCGAATTCGTTTTGTTTATTTCAAAATCAAAACAAGGACGTCGTAAAATTTTTGATAAATGAGCATTTAATAACTAATATATTACATTGCAATAAACGCATAGTGGGTTCGATTAGTTATTGTCTATAGAAAAAAAAATGATTCTTAACATTCATTTATTTGTTTAAATAATTCATTTGTTAGTGTTCCTCTTTAGTTACATTTTTCTTCAGTAAAACATTAATGAACGCTTTCATCTTACATTGATTGTTATCGGCGATACGTTTGCAATCGTCTCATTAACTGTGATCTTTTATTTCCGGTTTCGATTTTACCAATACACGTTCGCCTTCCTTTTATTAAAATTGACTCTTAATAGATAGTTGTCCAGATTCACTATAAAGAAGTATATATAAACATCAATAATGGGTTCATTTACTTGAACAATGGCTACAATTAACGCCTAGGGATTGATATATTTATTGTCAACGCCCCACCAACAATGGCATATATATCGACGTATTGTTTAGTTTGGACAACGTATTTAGCGGTATTTGTCAAACTTTATGTTGTAGTATTCCTCTACAAATTTGTATGTGTCCCGCGTGAAAGCGAAATCTGTTGTCACAAGCTGGTTTTCGTTCCTAACTCATTATGCCTCAGAAATGAATAAATATTTGCTTCTATAGAAAGGTCAAAAATGAGTTTTATAACATTAAAACAATGTTTAAGAGCATGATAGATGCTGGTTACCTGAAAAGGTTGCGCTAAATGCAAAAAAATGTCATAAAAGTAGCAAACTGTTAACAAATTAGTATTTTGACTTCCATACAATATAAATGTAGAATTTACAAAAAAGCAGTAGAATAAGCCAGTTCAAGTAATTGGCACCTGGGAAACGTGATGGAAATAATAAAAAAAATACCACATATAAAAAAAAGTTCAAAACGGCAGAATTGAAAATGTAACAGGCTCTGTTTGATTGAGCATGTTCATGGACAGCACTAGAAAGTGCAAGTTACTGTCCACGCCCCCCTAGAACCGGTTTAAGCAGACTTCAACATTTAAACACGAAAATGTAGAAATTTTGAATTTAGAAATCATCCGCAGATATGTTTATACAGCGGTTATCATGGAACCTTTAATAAGACACGTTAGTGCTATTCAATGAAAAGCAGCGGTGTATGGTCCAAATAAAAGAAATGCGTGTCTATATACATGGAGATTATCTGACAAGCACGTGGCAAGAGGAGCTATTCTTTTTTAACATGGCAAGAATAGCTAAGATACGTTTTAGCATTTGTTACATTGACATTTTTAGATTACATGTTCTGACGAATTTATGCACTTTGACAAAACTTAATGTAATTTTGTTGTGAATAATGCTTCCGAGGGATCACTTTGTTTCCAGATTTTTATACTGCAGTGTTGTTATATTTTTTCTTGACCTTTGCGATCATTAATGCCAGCACTATTAAGTTTTGAGAATTGAGTACCGCTTATTCATTATCCCTCATGTACAGACTCAATCAAACCGAGTCTGCAATTTTCATGTAATTTTATTGTGATTGATGCTTCCAAGGGATCACTTTGTTTCCAAAATTTTAAAACAAAACAAGTTTCATTATTTAAGTGGAAATTGATTAAAGATTGTTTTAATATTTTTTACCTTGAACGAAATTTTGAGCCCATATGCTTTTTTATATTTCTCTACAACTTAAGCTTCTTAATCTTTCTTTTTATTTTCAAATTCCGGATATTTCCTGAATTTATGAATGCATTCTCCTTTTTGTTATTGTAATTTATTATTTCAACTAAAACATTGTAAAATGAAAAATAATCTTTCAGAAATGTGAATGTAAGACATGTACGTGTAAATACATGCAATTAGAGCCTAGATGAATGTGTTGATTTTTTTTCTTTTAATAAGGATTGGTTTAAACTCACTTTTATTACAGGGTTAACAATGTCATTATATAAATGTATTGTTTATTTTACATTTCAACATATTCTCATTGTTATAACAGTTAAAACTTCTCCAGATTGACAAACTGAGATAAAAAAAAAAAAGTCATTTATTGCTTAAATACTTATAGATTTAATTCACTTTTCGTGTTCATTTGCACACACGTTGGTAAATATTTGAATTAATGTAGAAATTGCAGTGACCATGAATAAGATAAATTTGATTTCATTTTAACACACATTCTCATTTCCTTATCTCCCAGCTATATTGTTGTGTTTATTTGATTAATGATTCACTCTCTTAGACAGATAATTGAAAATAATTGCATCGTCATCTTCTTCAAAGCGGTTGGTTTTAATAAGCCTTATGCTGAATTATTGTTGTTTGCTATGCCTGATATAAATGAAATATTTTGCCAGCCTTCCCTGCTTCAGTAATGTCTCCAACAGCTGTAAGTATAGGTTTTTTTATCGTGCTTGGGATTGAGAAAATTGTGATGATGACTATTGAAATATTTTGCTATCTTTCCTTTTTCCAATTCTGCCTTTAGGAGTTTCCGGTTTGGGTATCTTAGTTTTTTTCTATTGTGCTTTAAGTGGACAAGATTGTGATGATGATGTGGCGTTACCTATGTATTTATGTTAATGCTGTGCATTTTATTTTAGCATGTATACGTTCAGGTTTCTTGAACCAATTATTTGGCCTCTAAGTGCAGATCTGGACTAACATCACTGTCCATCAATCTTATATTTCACTTGTTAACGATACAATATCATTTAAAGCTAGTGACAAATAGCAGTCAAAGATTATGGCATTTACACAAATTAAAACGTGTATAACCACCTTGAATTGAAGCAATGGACATGATAAAGACATAGTTATTGAAGGTCTTTTAAAAAAACAGGCTTCAATTATCAAAGCACAGTTACATACTACATCTATCATCAGTCTTTGGAAGATGCTGTCAATTGTATTACTTTAGATCTAAAAGTATGCATATAAGTCGTTAAAGATTGGCTGAATTCAATCAATTACAAGCCATGGTGTAAATATAGACAATGCAGCATTTCGCGGCTTGGTATTGACAATACATATCGGTATATCACTTTATAGACTTTAATTACAATCATTTCACTGAAGTTAACCAGCTCGTTGCCGACATTTATACATACGTCCATAAAGTGTTTCGGGAAAACAATTTATAAGGAATCATATATGGGAGAAAGAAGTAAAGACGTATGGTGGATAGATCGAATTGGAAGATAAAAGATCGTGGTAACGAGACGATCGAACGAAAAGGTGTTGTCAATGAAAAGCAATGCCAGTTGTAAACGTTCATTCATGTTTTACTAATGAAAACTGTAAACAAGGAAGAATACTGTAACAAATAATAAATTTGTCTAAGACCCTTAAAATACTTTTTCATTTAAGTCAGATTTAAGTCGATGTGTTAAAATAACTGAATGTTCATTTATCGCGGAGTTTTAAGGCACCCTCCTTATTTTGATTTTGAAGAAAATGATACGAAATCACGAGAGATCAGTGATTAATCGGTCATTACTTGTTTATTATTATTTGAATCTTGAAATATTTTACTTTCCTTAAAATCTTATTACGTTTATTTTCAAGTCTGCTTTTCCTGAAATATTATGGCGAATCTGAAGACATACAGCTTTAAAGTAAAAAATAATTAAAATCACGTAAATGGGTAGTAAATCTGTTGTTAATTTGAGTCTATATGAGGTACGATGAGGCGCATTGTTATCAGCGTACGTTGTGATGAATGTAGGCAATACGAAATAAATTTGCCATTAGATGTACATGAAACGTTTCTTAGCCTGTATTTGTCTACAGTTCTAATTAAGAAAATACGGGGCCACCTTTGAAAATGTCCCAGAACTATTCTTTCCTTCTGTTTCAAATATTTACTTGTTTAATTTAGCATGTTTTCTCTGTCATCATAATGTCAGAAGTGGCGTTTAAAAACAGTACACTAAATCACATGGTTCCATGGTGTAATGGTTAGCACTCAGGACTCTGAATCCTGCGATCCGAGTTCAAATCTCGGTGGAACCTTACTTTTAATTTTTGAAGAAAAGTTTCATTGTGGGCGTTAAACCAATACACGTTCAATTTATATCTCTGGTGAGCATTTTTGCTAAAATTAAGCTTTACAATGTGATTTTTAAACGGACATATTACTTGTTAGATAAATCTGAATTTCTTATCTTGATTTTGATGAATCCCAATTAATACACTCTGTTTGTTATAAAACAATACCAAGTATATACTTCACATTCTTATATACTTCAGATGGTTTAAGGAATCACATGGTTCCATGGTGTAATGGTTAGCACTCAGGACTCTGAATCCTGCGATACGAGTTCAAATCTCGGTGGAACCTAACACTTTAATGTTGAAAAGTAGTTACATTGTAAACACCAAAACACACGTTCGATTAATATATTTTTATGAATTTGCTCAAATTAGACCATGATCCATACAATATTATTTATTTTCTTTTAATGGAAGTATTATTTAAAAAACGTTTTTGTTTTTCAAACTGCGTGTAAGTTTGCTCTAAATCTATGTTATACGTTATCTATTGTATTATTTTTACATGATTTTTTAATTTGATTATCAGTTTTTATTCTTTCAATATTTTGTTTCAGTTCATGCATTCTTGTGTCGATTTGTTTGTCTGTCTGTTTTAACTTTTGTTGTTTGTGTATCTTTTATTGGTTTGTGTGAGTCCATACGTACTTGTATGTGTAGTGTATGTGTACGGGTGTGACTGTATGTGTTCCTTAAAATGCTATGCTCATCTTTGAGTAAAACATTTTTATTGCAGAAATTTATTAAGATCTATAAAATTCTTACTGGATATTTCTTATTGAAATACAAGGACGTACAAACTATGTATTTGAATCTCTGTTCATTATTACGGCGGGTCCTTTTTTTTAAAAAACTGCCATTTTTAGCTCGACTATTCGATAAGAATAAGTAGAGCTATTGCAGTCACCCGAGCGTCGGCGTCGGCGTCGGCGTAACCACTTATGTTAAAGTTTTTGTAATAGTTTAAATATTTTCAAAGTCCATAGACATATGGCTTTGAAACTTTGCACACTTGTTCACTATCATGACCCCAACCTGTAAACAGGAGGAGGTAACTCTATCAAGCATTTTGACAGAATTATGCCCTTTTTTCGACTTAGAATTAACGTTAAAGTTTTTGTAATAGTTCAAATATTTTCAAAGTCCATTGACATATGGCTTTGAAACTTTGCACACTTGTTCACCATCATGACTCCAACCTGTAAACAGAAAGAGGTAACTCTATCAAGCATTTTGACAGAATTATGCCCCTTTTTTTCGAATTTACTTAAGTTAAAATTTAGTCCATAGTATGGCTTTGAAACTTTAACACTTGTTTTGTAAACAGGAGAGGTAACTCTATCAAGCATTTACAGAAATGCCCCTTTTTCGATTACGTTAAAGTTTTTGTAATAGTTCAAATATTTCAAATAGACATATGGCTTTGAAACTTTACACACTTGTTCACCATCATGACCCCAACCTGTAAACAGGAGGAGGTAACTCTATCAAGCATTTTGACAGAATTATGCCCCTTTTTTCGACTTAGAACTTACGTTAAAGTTTTTGTAATAGTTCAAATATTTTCAAAGTCCATTGACATATGGCTTTGAAACTTTACACACTTGTTTTACCATCATGACCCCAACCTGTAAACAGAAGGGAGGTAACTCTATCAAGCATTTTGACAGAATTATGCCCCTTTTCAAGCAGTTTTTGACAAGAATTACGGCTTTGAAACCACACTTTTTTCATGCCCAAACTGTAAACAGGAGAGTTTACGTGACAGAAAGTTTTTGTAATAGTTAAGTTTTTGTAATAGTTAATATTTTCAAAGTCCATTGACATATGGCTTTGAAACTTTGCACACTTGTTCACCATCATGACCCCAACCTGTAAACAGGAGGAGGTAACTCTATCAAGCATTTTGACAGAATTATGCCCCTTTTTCGACTTAGAATTAACGTTAAAGTTTTTGTAATAGTTCAAATATTTTCAAAGTCCATTGACATATGGCTTTGAAACTTTGCACACTTGTTCAACATCATGACCCCAACCTGTAAACAGGAGGAGGTAACTCTATCAAGCATTTTGACAGAATTATGCCCCTTTTTCGACTTAGAACTTACGTTAAAGTTTTTGTAATAGTTCAAATATTTTCAAAGTCCATTGACATATGGCTTTGAAACTTTACACACTTGTTTACCATCATGACCCAAACCTGTAAACAGAAGGGGGTAACTCTATCAAGCATTTTGACAGAAGTATGCCCCTTTTTCGACTTAGAATTTACGTTAAAGTTTTTGTAATAGTTCAAATATTTTCAAAGTCCATTGACATAAGGCTTTGAAACTTTACACACTTGTTTACCATCATGACCCCAACCTGGAAACAGGAGGAGGTAACTCTATCAAGCATTTTGACAGAATTATGCCCCTTTTTCGACTTAGAATTTACGTTAAAGGTTTTGTAATAGTTCAAATATTTTCAAAGTCAATTGACATATGGCTTTGAAACTTTGCACACTTGTTTACCATCATGACCCCAACCTGTAAACAGGAGGAGGTAACTCTATCAAGCATTTTGACAGAATTATGCCCCTTTTTCGACTTAGAATTTATGTTAAAGTTTTTGTAAAAGTTCAAATATTTTCAAAGTCCATTGACATATGGCTTTGAAACTTTGCACACTTGTTCACCATCATGACCCCAACCTGTAAACAGGAGGAGGTAACTCTATCAAGCATTTTGACAGAATTATGCCCCTTTTTCGACTTAGAATTAACGTTAAAGTTTTTGTAATAGTTCAAATATTTTCAAAGTCCATTGACATATGGCTTTGAAACATTGCACACTTGTTCACCATCATGACCCCAACTTGTAAACAGGAGGAGGTAACTCTATCAAGCATTTTTTTTTACTATCAAGCACTAAGAATAGTCGAGCGTTGCTGTCCTACCGACAGCTCTTGTTAATAACACAATATATCGAAAGTGTGTCCAGCGTGAAGGATTTAAAGAATAACATATCTCTTTTTGTCTAAAGTCAAAACTTTTTTTTTTTTTACAAAAGACTGTGTAGCAATGATTAATATTTTCAAATATCAAATTTGAACCAAGTATATTTAACGGTAAGGGGAAATCGTACGACATTTAACGTTGCAATTGCGACATTTAAAGGTAGAAGATTTTGCGACAATTAGCGCCAATCGTGACATTTAGCGACGTTGCGACATATAACGGCACCAAAAAACATCACTTATTCCTTAAATGTATGCATGTTAGACTGGGAGCGTGTAAACAATATACAACTATCCTCTGCTGATGTTTATATTTTTATGTCTAACTGAAAAAATATGTACCCGGTTAATTATAAAATGAATAAAAATGTGTTAATTTGTTCTCTCTATTCTACGGAATCCTATTTCGTCCACATTATTTCGCTTGTTAACACGCGATATTTATCGCCTCTATAGGGCGAAATTTAGTACTAAATTTCGCATGTCTTAAATTTCGCTAGTCTCTAACGCGATAATTATCGCCCTTTCCATAGACCAGAGACACTTATACTAGCGAAATTTAACAATTTCGACTCGATAATTATCGTCTTAATTTTCGTATGTTGTGTGTTTCTCACGCGATAATTATCGCTTTGAAGGACGCTAATTATCGCATGTGAGACTAGCGAAATTTAATACATGCGAAATTCATAATTCTTCTCGTGATTTTAGTCCTAGGATATCCTGAACGTGTCTCTCTATGGTCTATCAATCGCTAGGTACAAGGACACTAAATATGTATGTGTATTTTCTTCCTCGGTATGTTTAAAATGTTGTAGAAGTCAAATGGAACACAATTTTTAAAACATTTTTATAGATAGTGACTGACCATAGCGACAAATTGCCGCGTGTAATTTTTTTAATTTTTTTTTAAATTATTATTGCTTTTTATATCCCATTGAAAATATTGATATTGGCTAACGTCTTAATTTGGCTATATTAATTAATGTCATCATATCAATGTATACTTTAAGTTTTAAA
Source organism: Ruditapes philippinarum (assembly GCF_026571515.1). NCBI lineage: Eukaryota > Metazoa > Mollusca > Bivalvia > Venerida > Veneridae > Ruditapes > Ruditapes philippinarum. The sequence continues at coordinate 32,622 of NW_026852499.1, forward strand.
TGTCTGCAAAATGGGCTGTACATTGTCTGTCGACGATGACCACGAATCATAGTATGGTTCCGTATAAAAACTGACATGATGGTATATTGCTTCTTGCAGGTAGCCACGTTTGGCCTTATGAAAATTCTAAAAATGGTTAAAGGCCGAGCTTGTTTATTTGTCCCGTACATGGGTACACATGTCCCATTTCGAAAATACAAGATATTATCCCTCTTAGCAAGAGTACCCATGAAAAATTCTTAACGGTTACAGCAATGAATTATGTATTGTTTTTATTTCATAGCCACATGTATGCAGTAATAGACTGTCTATTGGCTTGTGAATAGCAACGTAAGTGTTCATGTAAAAACTAAAATGACTTTAAAATAACGCTGAATTTTGTCTCTTGTAGGTAGCCCCGTATGGCCCCATGAAATATTCTAAAGGGTTGCAGCAATGACCTTTGCATTGTTTATATTAGTTAGCAACGTATGACCCCACAAAAATTTCTTAACGGTTGCTTCAATGAACTGTGCACTTAGCCACGTATGGCCCCGTGAAAAAACTTAAATGTCGGCAGTAATATACTGTCAATTCTATTTTTTAATGTCTACAAGACAGTCTGAAGGACAGCTAAATCCCCTTCCGAAGTGAACATGAGTGTGTACTTCTTGTCCTTTTACCAAACTTGACGTTGATGTTGTGCATATCATAAGTCTCACGATGGTGAATATTTGTGCCAAAGTATTTTAAAATTTCCATAAAGTAACAAAAAAAATATGGTGATCACTTGTGCCAAGTTATTTCAAAAACTTTTCAGCGGTTTAAAAGTTATGGAATGGTCACGAAATGTAGACTTTTTTATTATGAAATGAAGGTTTTTTAACGTTTGACCTTTAAGTGTGACTTTGACCTTGGGATGGCAACCTAATTATTGTGCTCCGCACATTGTTTCATTGTGGTGATCACTTGTGCCAAGTTATTTCAAAAACTGTTCAGTGGTTTAAAAGTTATGGAACGGACAGACGGACTGACAGACGGAGGCCGTTCCTATAATCCTCTTTCCGATTCATGATAATATACCTTAAACATATACATAAGCAGGTGTCAATGTCTAACTATGGAAAGCCTTGACTGTCTTATAAGTATTAACCTAAACGTTGTTATGTCCATATAGCAATGTATTGAGTCAACCTTTCCTTCTACAATGTACACTCATTAATATATTATGTGGATCCATCTTTATATGTAGTCAACTTAACAATATATGATGTCAACGTGTTTTATATGATGTCAATCAATCATTATACGTTGTGCATTGTTTAATATATTATGTGGAGCCATCCTTATATAAGGTCAAAATAACAATATATGATCTCAATCTGTCCTTATATGATGTCAGTCTGCCATTATATGATGTGAAGTTATGAATATATTATTTGGAATAATTCTTATATAGAGTCAACATTATATGATGTCAATGCGTCCTTATATGATGTCAATCTATTATTATACGTTGTGCATTTTTCAGTATATTATGTGAAACCATCCTTATATAGAGTCAACTTAACAATATACTATGTGAATATGTCCATATATGATGTCAGTATTTCATTATATGATGTGCAAATAAGAATATATTATGTGGAACCATTCTTATATAGAGTCAAAACAACATTATAATTATTATGTAGAACCGTCTTTATATAGAGTCAACTTAACAATATATGATGTCAACACG